>NC_053024.1:320218336-320329407 GCF_003073215.2 Triticum urartu | reverse complement strand
CTGTCACTCTTGCCCTCCAATACGTAGTCCTATCAACATACAACTAACCCTATGGTGTGATCCACGCGCGCAATCATATGATGGGCACCAAAGGACAGCAACATAACCACAAGCAAATTAGATCAATCATAGCAATTCATCAACACCCGATAGGACAACGAAAATCTACTCAGACATCATAGGATGGCAACACATCATTGGATAATAATATGAAGCATAAAGCACCATGTTCAAGTAGAGGGTACAGCGGGTTGCGGGAGAGTGGACCGCTGTAGATAGAGGGGGGAAGGTGATGGAGATGTTGGTGAAGATGGCGGTGGTGTTGGTGTAGATCACGTGATAATGATGATGGCCACAGCGGCGTTCCGGTGCCACCGGAGGAGAGGGGGAGAGGGGCCCCCTTCTTCCTCTTCTTCCTTGACCTCCTCCCTAGATGGGAGAAGGGTTTCCCCTCTGGTCCTTGGCCTCCATGGCATGGGAGGGGCGAGAGCCCCTCCCAGATTGGATCTATATCTCTGTTTCTCTCTGTTTCTGCGTTTTGTTCGGGCTCTGTTTCACTGTTTCGTATATATATGGAGATCTGTAACTCCGATTGGACCGAAACCTTCGCCGTGATTTTTTTCTGAATATTAGCTTTCTTGTGGCAAAAGAATAGCGTCAACCGCCTTACGGTGGGCTCATGAGGGTAGGGGGCACGCCCTAGGGTGGGGCGCCCCCTACCTTGTGACCACCTCGGTCACTGGTTCGCGTTGATTTTCCTTCCAGATTTTCCATATTTTCCAAAAATAAGCTCCGTCCGTTTTTATCCTGTTTGGACTCCGTTTGATATGGATATTCTGCGAAACCAAAAACGTGCAACAGACAGGAACTGGCACTGGGCACTGGATCAATATGTTAGTCCCAAAAATAATATCAAAAGTTGCCAAAAGTATATGAAAGTTGAATAATATTGTCATGGAACAATCAAAAATTATAGATACGACGGAGACGTATCACCACCCACCACCAACTTCATAGCTACTATCGAGGACCTAACCAACATGCTAGATTACGCCTCTGAATACATCGACAGTATGCACGACGATGCCGAAGAGGAGCAGGCCCAAAACCCGCCAGACACCGGATGTTGGACAGCCACCTCCTCGTTTGACGTATACATGGTGGATACACCTAAAAACGGCGACGGCAACGAGGAGAAAAACCCAGTCGAGGACGACCTCCTGAGATACCGCCGAAACATCGACGCCAGCGGTGCCACTCTAAATCACGTCGCGGCAAGAAAAGCAATACCGGAACTAAAGACAATGATACTCCGGAGAACGCCGAAGACCAAGAAGATCCCATCGAACGAACATCCAAACAGGATGATCGGGAGGACGGGCAAGGTGACCCTCACAAACAAATAGGGAACAACGACTTGGAGGACAACAACTATCTACCACTCTCTGAAGAAGACGTGAACCTCGGCGATGAATATTTTATTGTGCCAGAGGAACCCCTCGAACAAGAGCGCTTCAATTGCCGGCTAATAGCCATGGCTAGAAGCCTAAAAATAAACAGTAGAAGCTTCAAGCTGACCAAGACCTGCTCAACGACAGATGGACTAATGTCCTGGCAGCCGAAGAATACGGCCTCGAGCGACGAAAAAAGAGTTACCCAAAGTGCAAGCTGCTACCCCAATTCGACGAGGGGGTGTTGGAGCCCATACCACCCGTGCATAATGCGGCTGACGGATCAGATAGACCACCACATGGCTGGGACAGAACGACAACTCAAGCCGAACACCAGCCAACACCACCTCGCCGAAAAAGCAGAGAAAGAACAACTCGGGGATGCACATACGACCTACGACAGGACCTGGAAAATAAAGCAGGTCACACCAGGTCAATCTATGGATCGCAGGGGCGTGCTCCGGCGCTAGAGGAGGGCTATCGAGCCTGGTGCGATAAGCATAACCAACCCCGGGCTGAAAACCGCATACAGACTCCATCCGAACTGCGCGTGACATGGCCCGATATAGAGGCACCACACACCCCATATGCTTCACCGACGAGGTAATGGAGCATGAGTTCCTCGAAGGGTTTAAACCCGTGAACATCGAAGCATACGACGGCACAACAGATCCCGAACTATGGATTGAAGATTTTCTTCTCCACATTCACATGGCTCGCGGTTATGATCTACATGCCATCAAATACTTGCCCCTTATGTTTAAAGGGCCAGCTAGGCATTGGCTAAACAACCTCCCAAAAAACTCTATTTGAATCTGGGAAGACTTGGAAGATGCCTTTAGAGACAACTTCAAAGGCACTTATGTCCGGCCTCCGGATGCCGATGACCTCAGTCATATATTCCAACAGCCCGGAAAGTCGGCGAGGAAATTCTGGACCAGGTTCCTAATTAAAAAGAACCAGACTGTCGACTATCCGGATGCCTTAGCCCTAGTGGCCTTCAAACACGGCATCCGCGAAGAATGGCTCGCCCGACACCTCGGCCAACAAAAGATGAAGTCCATGGCAGTCCTTACAACACTAATGACCCGCTACTGCGTGTGCGAGGATAGCTGGCTAGCCCGTAGCAGTAACAGTACCAGCGACCCCGGCACTTCCGAAGCCCGAAATGGCAAAAGAAGGCCCCGATTCAACAAACATAAGCGTCGAAGCAACAATGATGATACAAAGAATATGACAATAAACGCCGGATTCGGTGGCTCCAAATCTGCGCAACGAAAGAAGCCATTCAAATGAAACAAAGACGGTTCATGAAGCCATGAACGAACACTTGATCGACCCTTCCATATCCACGGCACTCCGGATAAGCCTGCCAACCATACCAATAGAAGCTGTTGGGTCTTCAAACATGCCAGCAAGTTAAATGCCAAACATAAGGAGAAAGGGTCGCCCAGTGAGGACTATGACGAGGAGCCTCGTGCACCGAAAACAGGGGGTCAGAAGAAATTTCCCCCCGAAGTCAAAACGGTGAACATGATATACGTCACCCATATCCCCAAGAAGGAGCGCAAGCGCGCGCTAAGGGACGTCTATGCGATAGAGCCAGTCACCCCAAAATTCAACCCATGGTCGGCATATCCGATCACCTTTGATCGCTGGGACCATCCGACCAGTATCCGTCACGGAGGGTCGGCCACATTAGTCCTCGATCCAATAATTGATGGGTTCCACCTTACGCGAGTCCTCATGGACAGCAGCAGCAGCCTTAACCTGCTCTATCATGACACAGTCTGCAAGATGGGTATTGATCCATCAAAAATCAGGCCCACTAAAACTACCTTTAAAGGAGTGATACCCGGTGTAGAGGCCCGCTGCATGGGCTCAATCACATTGGAAGTGGTCTTCGGATCGCCGGACATCTTCCAAAACGAGGAATTGATCTTCGATATCGTCCCCTTCCGCAGTGGCTACCACGCACTAGTCAGACTAACTGTGTTTGCTGATATGTCTCCAACGTATCTATAATTTGTGATTGTTCCATGCTATTATATTATTTGTTTTGGATGTTTAACGGGCTTTATTATTCACTTTTAACCTATTAACCGAAGACCAGTGCAAATTGTTGTCTTTTGCGTATTTCAGTGTTTCACAGAAAAGGAATATCAAACGAAATCCAAACGAAACGAAACCTTCATGGATCTTGTTGGGAACAAACACAATCTAGGAGACTTGGAGTGGAGGTCAAGGAAGCAACGAGGCGGCCACGAGGTAGGGCGGCGCGCCCAGGGGTAGGCGCGCCCCCCACCCTCGTGGGCCCCTCGTAGCTCCATTGACCTACTTCTTTCGCCTATATATACTCTTATACCCTGAAAATGTCCAAGGGAGCCACGAAAACACTTTTCCACCGCCGCAACCTTCTCTACCCGTGAGATCCCATCTGGGGACCTTTTCCGGCGATCTGCCGGAGGGGGATTCGTTCACGGAGGGCTTCTACATCAACACCATAGCCTCTCCGATGAGGTGTGACTAGTTTAACACAGACCTTTGGGTCCATAGTTGTTAGCTAGATGGCTTCTTCTCTCTCTTTGGATCTCAATACAAAGTTCTCCTCGATGTTCTTGGAGATCTATTCGATGTAATACTTTTTTGCTGTGTTTGTCAAACTCCGATGAATTGTGGGTTTATGATCAAGATTATCTATGAACAATATTTGATTCTTCTCTGAATTCTTATATGCATGATTTGATATCTTTGGAAGTCTATTCGAATTATCAATTTGGTTTGGCCTACCATATTGATCTTTCTTGCAATGGGAGACGTGCTTAGCTTTGGGTTCAATCTTGCGGTGCTCGATCCCAGTGACAGAAAGGGAACCGATACGTATTGTATTGTTGCCATCGAGGATAAAAAGATGGGGTTTATATCATATATCTTGAGTTTATCACTCTACATCATGTCATCTTGCCTAATGCGTTACTATGTTCTTATGAACTTAATACTCTAGACGCATGCTGGATAGCGGTTGATGTGCGGAGTAATAGTAGTAGATGCAGAATCGTTTCGGTTTACTTGACATGGATGTGATGCCTATGTTCATGATGATGCCTAGATATTCTCATAACTATAAGATTTTCTATCAATTGCTCGGCAGTAATTTGTTCACCCACCATAATATATGCTATGTTGAGAGAAGGCAGTAGTGAAACCTATGGCCCATGGGTCTACTTTACATCATATAAGTTTCCGGTCTACAATTCTAGTTTACTATTTATTTTATTTTGCAATCTTTACTTTCCAATTTATACAACAAAAATACCAAAAATATTTATCTTATTATCTTTCTCAGTTCTCACTTTCATAAGTGACCATGAAGGGATTGACAACCACTTTATTGTGTTGGTTGTGAGGTTCTTGTTTGTTTGTGCATGTATTGGCGACTTGCGTGTCGTCTCCTACTGGAATGATACCTTGGTTCTCAAAAAGTGAGGGAAATACTTACGCTACTTTGTTGCATCACCCTTTCCTCTTCAAGGGAAAACCAATGCATGCTCAAGAGGTAGCATTCGCTCGCTTCAACGCAGTCCCGCACTATGCCTATCTCAAACTCAAGAAGCCCGGACCATGCGGAGTCATAACAGTGAATGGAAACATGGAACGCTCCCTCCACACAGAGGAGCATACCGTGGCCCTGGCAGCGGAAATACAGGATGGCCTCATTAAGCCAACTATTACGTCGGTGGCCAAGTCCTCAGACACTGTCAAACGAGTCCAGACTACCACATTGTACGACAGTCCAGCTCGTCAAGAGCTCGATTAGCAATTCGGCCTCCATCTCATCCCCTACCAAATTGTGGTATACGTTCCACGCACACATAATTACGCACTAAAAATACCATGGGAAAGGATGGAGGCACAATAAGGACAATGCCTGCAATACGGTCAGACCCTACCCGGAAACTCACGTTCCTCTTCTTCATTTTTTATTTTATCTTTCTTTCAGGTTCCCTCAAACCACATCACCCTTTCAACGGCAAGGCCTCTTTCTGTGGCCTATTATGAAAACACCGGTCGATGATCCTCTCGAAGGACAATACACCAAGGAGAAAAGCAGCATTGACGCGTGCCAGAGTACCTAAAGGATCCTTAAAGATCACCCCATCCGCTTTCAGGACGCATGCACGGCTTCCCCTTGTGTTCGGCATGCAAAATAGCCTTGTTGCTTATTGCACTATTTGCATCAATACATTTTGACGTATCAATCAGAATACTATGGAAACTGTTTTTTGCCCAAACCTATGTGGCGTTGGCATATCTCTCAACATATATTTCCCTATTTTTGTCTGATTGTCATCTACACCGTGGTATGACCTAAATCGCCAGGGGCATTATTAAGCCGCGTACATCTTTTAAATATTAAACAAAGTCTGAACACTTTCACAAGTGCAATTCGGTGTCCCGAATATAGCATTATATGCATTGGCTCCGAATCATGTATTTGGTCAATAGTTGGGTTGCCCGGCTCCTGTGCTTGCTACCTTACGTTCATTCTGATCGGCTAGGGTAGTAAAGGGAGAACTACTGCGATTGTGTTTCTGGTTCACCTGGACAAACACCTCAGTAGAGAAAGCCGAAAACTGACTGTCATGATGTGGCGAGAGCTGGTCAGCTATTTGGTGAATAAGTATAAATCTTTAGCGACTTCTTTAGTATTATGCAATAGGCTGGCCTTCACCCGGCCGAGCATTCACAGCACCCGAGTTCGGATAATCGAACAATACTAGGGGCTGCATCCACAATCCCATTATAAAACTCCTATGGCTAAGTGAGGGCGATAAAGCTGTATAGTCCGATTCCCTGGTTCGCCGCACTAACACCTCCTTCACGGACCAGTACGATGGGTCAAGTGTGTTCTAAGTGTTATCCCGAACACCCCCGTATTACCTACGTGGGGGCTGAAGCCGACGACTAGCCAACTCTTAGATATCATAAACAGCCACACAGGAGGAGATATTTGTATAAGCAATATATCATACATAAGCCTTGTCTCATGATATCCTTCAAAAATGATGTCCTTCGAACATTGGCCCTCTACAATGCGGGATCCTTTCAGGACATCAGCAAAGTACCGCTCAGGCGTGCGATGCTCTTTCCCAGCGGGCGGTCCCTCAGTTGCAAGCTTGACAGCGTCCATCTTCGCCCATTGCACCTTGACGCGGGCGAAGGCCATCCACGCACCTTCAATTCAGGCCGAAAACTTCACGGCATCAAGCCGAGGGTAGGCGCTGACCAGCTGCTTGATGAGACCGAAGTAGCTACTAGGCATGGGGTCGACGGGCCAAAATCGGATTACCAGATCCCTCATGGCCAATTCAGCCACCCTGTGCAGTTGGGTCCATTGCTTCAGCTGATCACTAAGGGGCACAGGATGCTCTTGTGCAAGGTACTGCGACGAGAACAACTTCTCCGTTGAGCTCCCCTCTTCGGCCCGGAAGAACTCCGCGGCATCAGCAACACTCCGGGGCAGGTCCGCAAACACTCCTGGAGAACTCCAAATCCGGGTTAGACATATATACCTTTTCTTCACTAATATGCACTGCTTGTTAAAGGCCTTTCCCGCCGCAATTTGCCTTGGCTCTTGGATCTCCCGAACAACACTTTGGGCTTCGGCCCGAGCTTCTTGTGCACTTTTGAGTGCCTCGACAAGTTCAGAGTTTTGCTCCGAACTCTTGTGCTCTAAGGACTCGCATTTGCCTATGGCATCCTTGAGCTCCTGCTGGACTTCCTCCACTCGTGATTCATGCTTAAGGCGGGATGCTCGCTCCTCCTCTGCCTCCTTCCTGGCATCGAACAAAGCACTCTTGAGGGCCTCGACCTCAGACATGTCAGCTGCAAACATAATTATGAAACTCATTGAGATACTAAATCATAGCTGGCATCGTTTCAAGGCGTGCTTCGATATTGCATACCTTGCTTTTCTTCTGCCTTCCGCCTTAGCTCGTACACTTCAGCGACATGGGCAGCTGACGCCTGCTTCACAGCCTGCTTGTTTAAACAGATATGTGTGTTAGTCTCCTGCATGAGTTATTAGATCCTCTGTTCGGTTTTCTTTCCGAACACCGAACAGTGTCTCAGGGGCTTCTATTTATACACAAGCCTTATTTTTATAAAATTAAAAGATATTGTAAAGCACATACCTTAAAGCCTCTTAAAAGTCTAGTGAAGGCTTCGCTCAGTCCTCTTTTCGCGGACTGAACCTTTTCAATCACCATACCCATAAGGGTACAATGTTCTTCTACAAAGGTGGTGCTCTGAAGCGCTCTCACTAGAGTGTCAGGTGCCACCCCATTGGCAGAGGACGCCGGTGTTGTAGGCGCACCCCCTTCTCGCGAAGAGGGTTGCTCCTCTGTCTCTGGAACCGTGTGGGTTTCTGGAATGACACTTGGTTGGGGGCCAAACTGGACATGGCCCCCATCTACAGTTTCAATGAGGGTCGGTTCCCCCATGTTCTTGGCAGCCTCCGGCACCTCTCCCTGTTCAGGAAGGGTCCTCTGGGACGACACCTCGGTGTTATCTGCGGCAGTGAGGGAGGAAGTTGGTGGAGGCGAATCGCTCTTGAGCGCTGGAGCTTGAGGGCAAATGGACTGGGGAAGGGGGAGGCGTGGGGTAAAAATGGGGAATCTTATCTCCTTATAAAGGCAGTGAATATCATCCGTCCCCCATGAGCCTTAAAGCTTGCCTATTTCCAGGGGGTCGTGCGAAACAACACGGTTGGGTTTCCCAAACCCGTATTGATGACAATCCCATAATAAGGGGCATGATCTCTGTTTTGACAAGACGTGTCGTTGGCGGTTGCATCTCGAACCGTGAAACGGGAGGCCAAAAACTGGTTTGAAATAATAAAATGGCCGGACATAACGTCTCGCCAGTAAAATCTTCGGAGGACAGGACTTATTCATGTTCAGCCCTTGTGATTCAGAGATATGACTATTGTATAGAGCCGGATATAATACTGATGATCAACTACTTTGAAGTATTCGGAGGAGGAACCCGCCTTGCAATGTCGAAGACAATCTGCGCGCCGAACACATCGTCATTGAAGACTGGTTCAGGGGCTACTAAGGGAGTCCTGGATTATGGGGTCCTCGGGTGTTCGGGCTACGTGACATGGGCCGGATAGATGGGCCGTGAAGATTCAAGATAGAAGGCCTTCCCTCATGTCCGGATGGGACTCTCCTGGGCGTGGAATGCAATTTTAGCTTGCGGATACGAAGATTCCTTTCTCTATAAACTGACTCTGTACAAACCCTAGTGTCCTCTGGTGTCTATATAAACCGGAGGGTTTAGTCCGTAGAGGCGATCAAAATCATAATCATACAGGCTAGATAATTAGGGTTTAGCCATTACGATCTTGTGGTAGATCAACTCTTGTAACCCCTATACTCATCAAAGGAAATCAAGCAGGACGTAGGGTATTACCTCCATCAAGAGGGCCCGAACCAGGGTGAACATCATGTCCCTTGTCTCCTGTTATCATCGATCCTTAGACGCACAGTTCGGGACCCGCTACCCGAGATCTATCGGTTTTAACACCGACAGCTATCATGTTCCTCACTTTTAGGTAATCCGCATTGGAGAATTCCTAACTCCTCAGTAAGAACAAATTCCTTAGAGACCAGAAGATATTCGTCTCTGTCACTGAAGAAATTGGCACAACTGTATGACCTTTCCAATGACTTCACTTGAAAGGATTGGTAGGTGCAGGATTTTGAGATGAGCATCACTTGGAAACTTTTCCTTAGTTTTACCACGACCCCCTTTAACAGTATAGTGTTTCCTATGACTCAAGAAAGAGAAAATGAAACTACGAAAACAAAAGTCTTCACGCTTCATATTCCTCGCATGAATATCAAGTCTTCACCGTCACACAAATTTCTTCACTTTCACAGTCTTCAAAAGCCAAAGTCTTCAGATGAAGACATACATTTTTAGGGGTTGACTTTCACTGTAAATATCAAACTCCTCATAGACTTATAGACATGCCTACACTCACAAACGCATCAGTCCCTTAACCTATAAGTCTTCAATACACCAAAATCACTAAGGGGCACTAGATGCACTTACAATCTGCCCCTTTTTGGTGACTGATGACAATATAGGTTACGTTTTCAACGCTGATAAACATATGAAGTGTAAATACTGATATTGAGGAATTTGATTGCAAAATATAGAAGAACTCCCCCTGAAGATGTGAATATCTGAGGAATTTGCTTTCAATAGCAAATGCACATTGTGGAGTACAATCATGGATACCACCCCTTATATCTTGTAATTCATACACGCATTTGATATATGATATGAAGAATTTGAAATGCATGATGACATATGGTGACTGATGTAATTCAGCATGCGTGCATTAACATATATGAGGAAATAGCATGCAGAAAAATAGAGCAAAAGTACCAGACCACCATCAGACTTAAGTTTACCACTCGATCCAACAAATACTTCAAAAGAACGAGACACTACTACAAAAACAGCTATAGCCAATATGGACACTAATGGCGCACTGTACGTGTGGTGCGCCATTATGAAATACTAATGGCGCACCATGTGTTGGTGCGCCATTAGTGTGCAAATACTAATGGCGCACCACATCCACGGTGCGCCATTAGTAATTTTTTTTAATTTTTTCAAAACTACTAATGGCGCACTGACTAGTAATGGCGCACCACTCCCACGATGCACCATTAGTAATTATGTTTCAAAAAAAATTCAATTTTTTTTATTTTTATTTTTTAGACTACTAATGGCGCACCGTGGGAGTGGTGCGCCATTACTCACCATCCGACGGTGCGCCATTAGTAACTTGGCCACCACTTCCGCCGAATGCACACCCCCCCCTGTGGACCACCTTTTCAGTTTAAAAAAATGATGGAAATGTCAAAAAAAATATAAAAGAAAATAAGTTTCCCATGTGATATGTGGTCTAGTTGTTGTGAAAATATACAAATATGAATTTCGACTTTATTTGCGAAATCTCTCGAGAATTTGTAAAATGGGCATAACTTTTGCATACGAACTCGGATGAAAACGTTTTTTATATGAAAAATCATCTACTCGAAAAATTACATCCGAATTTAACGGGGGAACCTCGTCAAACATTTTCAAAATCCTCAAAAACCTACCAGAAAAAAAGATATGGGGCTTTTAAGATCTGGAGAGGCAAAAAAATTCAAACTTACTAATGGCGCACCTGCCCATGGTGCGCCATTACTATCTTCCCGCCTTCAAAATTCAAAATAAGTCAAAAAATAAAAAAATAGTTAATAATGGCGCACCTGCCATGGTGCGCCATTACTATGCCGTATATATGGCTGGACGTGGTCCTCTCCTCCTTACCTCTTCATTCTTCTCCTCCACTCCACCTCTCGTCCACTCCATCTCCTCCTCTCCTCCACTCCATCTCCCCTTCTCTCCTCCACCATACTACCCTCCTCCTCTCCGGCGACCTCCTCCTCCTCCTCCTCTCCGGCGACCTCCTCCTCCTCTCCAGCGACCTCCTCCTCCCTCCTCTCCTCCCCTCCCCTCCCCTCACGGTTTCTCCTTCCTCCTCTCCGGTGAGCTCCTCCTCCCTCCTCTCCTCCCATCCTCTCATGGTTTCTCCTTCCTCCTCTCCGATGCTCCGGTGAACTCCTCTCTGGCGACCTCCTCCTCCTCTCCGGCGATGTAGGCTAGCGCCTCTCCGGTGACCTCCTCCTCCTCCTCTTCGGTGAACTCCTCTCCGGCAAAAGAACACGGCAAAAGAACGTACAAGATCCAAAAATAGGAACAAAATTTGAAATAATATCGTGCCAAAAAGCGAGCAAAAAAAGCGAGAAAAAAATGGGCAAAAAAATCACGATCCAGATCCAAATTCAAAATTCAAAAATAGCAATGGCGCACGGTGGGGGTTAGACGGTGCGCCACTACTATTTTCCCGCCTTCAAAATTCAAAAATACTAATGGCGCACCATGGCCTATACTAATGGCGCACCAGTGGCCTATACTAATGGCGCACCGTGGCCTATACTAATGGCGCACCACTGGCCATTAGTATACCAGATACTAATGGCGCACTAGTGGTGCGCCATTAGTAAAAAATACTGGTGGCGTGGTACTAGTGGCGCACCAGTAGTGCGGCATTAGTAGGCAAAACTGGTGTGCCACTAGTAGGCCTTTTCCTAGTAGTGAGAGTTGTAACTTAGCAAAAAAAATGCCCATATAAAGAGACCCGCTTGAAGACTAACTGAAATTTCTCCCCTTTGTCATCGAATGACCAAAAGGGAAGAAAAATGAGGACTAAAGCCCCGGAAGAATATCATCATGAAGTCGATGGAGGAGCTCCAACATTGTTGGGGTCGTCTGTTGATTGAGGGCCTGCCACAGTGTCGTTCAAGTCTTCATGTTCATCAGTCGCGTGCTACCTCTTGAGCATGCGTTGATTTTCCATTGAAGAGGAAAGGGTGATGCAGCAAAGTAGCGTAAGTATTTCCCTCAATTTTTGATAACCAAGGTATCAATCCAGTAGGAGACAACGCACAAGTCACCTAGTACCTACACAAACAATCAAGAACCTCACAACCAACACGATAAAGGGGTTGTCAATTCCTTGATGGTCACTTGCAAAAGTGATATCTGATAGAGATAGTAAAGTAAATATTTCTGGTATTTTTCTTGTATAGATTGGAAAGTAAAGATTGCAAAATAGTAAATGAGATGCGATGTAAATAAAGGACATGCGATATAATAAGAAGGAGAATTGGCGGCCATAGGATTCACTAGTGGCTTCTCCCACGATAGCATGTATTATGGCGGGTGAACAAATTACTGCCGAGCAATTTATAGAAAAGCGCATAGTTATGAAGATATCTAAGGAAATGCTCATGCATATAGGAATCACGTCCGTGTCAACTAGATCGAAACGATCCTGCATCTACTACTATTACTCCACACATTGATCGCTATCCAGCATGCATCTAGAGTATTAAGTTTATAAGAACAGAGTAACGCTTTAAGCAAGATGACATGATGTAGAGGGATAGACTCAAACAATATGATATAAACCCCATATTTTTATCCTCGATGGCAACAATACAATACGTGCCTTGCTGCCCTACTATCACTGGGAAAGGACACCACAAGATTGAACCCAAAGCTAAGCACTTCTCCCATTGCAAGAAAGATCGATCTACTAGGCCAAACTACACCGATAATTCGAACAGACTTGCAAACATATCAAATCATGCATATAAGAATTTAGAGAAGAACCAAATAATATTCATAGATAATCTTGTTCATAAACCTACAATTCACGGATCTCGGCAAACACACCGCAAAAGAGTATTACATCAAGGCGAATTTTGTATTGAGAATCAAAGAGAGAGAAGAAGCCATCTAGCTAATAACTATGGACCGGAAGGATTCTGGTAAACTACTCATGCTTCATCGGAGAGGCTATGGTATTGATTTAGAAGACCTCCATGATCGATTCCCCCTCCGGCAGATCGCTGGAAAAGGCCCCAAGATGGGATATCATGGGTACAGAAGGTTGCGGCGGTGGAAAAGTGGTTTCGTGGCTCTCTGTGATCGATCTAGGGTATGAGAGTATATATAGGAAAATGAAGTACGTCGGTGGAGCTATGTGGGGCCCACGAGGGTGGGGGTGCGCCCTCCTGCCTCGTGGCCGCCTCGTGGAGTTCCAGACTTCAACTCCAAGTCTCCAGGTTTTCTTTAGGTCCAAGAAAGATCATCACGAAGGTTTCATTCCGTTAGGATTCCATTTGGTATTCCTTTTCTGCGAAACTCTAAAATAGGCAAAAAACAGAAACTTGCACTGGGCCTCCGGTTAATAGGTTAGTCCCAAAAATAATATAAAAGTGCAAATTAAAGATACTTAAACATCCAAAACAGATAATATAATAGCATGGAACAATCAAAAATTATAGATACGTTGCAGACGTATCAAGCATCCCCAAGCTTAATTCCTGCTCGTCCTCGAGTAGATAAATGATAAAAACAGAATTTTTTATGTGGAATGCTATTTAACATAATTATGAATGTAATTTTCTTTATTGTGGCATGAATGTTCAAATCCGAAATACTCAAGACAAAAGTTTAATATTGACATAAAAATAATAATATTTCAAGCATACTAACAAAGTAATCATGTCTTCTCAAAATAACATGGCCAAAGAAAGCTATCCCTACAAAATCATATAGTCTGGCTATGCTCTATCTTCATCACACAAATTATTTAATCATGCACAACCCCAATGACAAGCCAATCAATTTTTTCATAATTTTGATGTTCTGAAACTTTTTCAATCTTCACGCAATACATAAGTATGAGCCATGGACATAGCACTATAGGTGGAATAGAATGGTGGTTGTGGAGAAGACAAAAAAGGGGAAGAGAGTCTCACATCAACTAGGCGTATCCATGGCTATGGAGATGCCCATCAATAGATATCAATGTGAGTGAGTAGGGATTGCCATGCAATGGATGCACTAGAGCTATAAGTGTATGAAAGCTCAAAAAGAAACTAAGTGGGTGTGCACCCAACTCGATTACTCACGAAGACCTAGGGCATTTTGAGGAAGCCCATCATTGGAATATACAAGCCAAGTTCTCTAATGAAACATTTCCCACTAGTATATGAAAGTGACTAAACAGGAGACTCTCTATCATGAAGATCATGGTGCTACTTTGAAGCACAAGTGTTGAAAAGGGATTGTCCCTTCTATCTTTTTCTCTCATTTTTTTATTTGGGCCTTTTCTCTTTTTTTGTGACACTCCAAAATTTTTATTTGGTTTTTCAGCAAAAACTTTGTTGGTTTTTGAAAAGAGGCCATTTAATTTTTTTTTCAGAAAACCTTCCTCTTAAAAAAACTTCTTTGGCAAGGAATTTTATTTTTGTATCCTCTTCAAATTATGGTATTTGATCATTTAAAACTCTTTCTCTAATGGTTCCCTTCTCAAAGTATATTTTTGGAGATTATTCTTTTTCTTATAAAGAGAACTCTATGAATTTTTAGGTTTTTCTTATCTTGAAAACCACCCATGGTTTTACCATATCTCCTATAGTAAATCTTCTCAAAATCCCTCCCTCCACCTTTGAGCAATTTAAATTCTCTGTCTCAACAAGTCCAAACAAGTTTTGGATTTTATTTCAATTGTTTGATCTCTCAAATCATTTCTGCCAATTATTTTGAGCTTAAGTGATTTTCAAAGCAAGTACCACATTGCCTTTGAGTTTTTATCCCAAACTAACTTCCCTGGATTGTCTTTAGTACCCACAACCTAGAACCATCTTGATCCACTCTTCTTCTTCTCAAAAATTTCAAATTTCACTCACTGCAAGTTTGAACCAGATTTGCCAAATTTAGTGAAATTCATATCTACACTTCTCCAAAAATTCCACCAAAATTCAGGCAGCCTCCTGGTGCAATGAGAGGCCACTCCCCCAAAAATCAGCTCAAGCAGAGCCTCCCTCATGCCAAAATCATTTCGTCGAACACTTGGCCGACACTGTTTCCGTAGACTTTTAGAAAAATTCAGAAAATTCAGAGATGCAGCGTCGTTTCTTCGTCAGTGATCGGTCACCTGTCCACAGTGTGCTTGGCGCGTTGCACGCGGCCCCTTCTCCCTGGCCAGCACCCCGCACGCGCGCTTGGCGTCTTCCTGGCGTCGGTGCTGCCCTGAGCCGCCCGCGCCGGCGTGTCTTGCGGCGGCCGAACCACCGTAGAGGCCGACAAGTAGCAGAACGGCGGCATAACGCCGTTCCGCGCCGCCCTTTTGCTCCCTAGCTCTACGCGTGGCTCATGCATGCCAGTTCTTATAAAAAGGGCTCCCGAGCTCACCCTCGAGCACGCACCACCACTACACCTCACCAAAGCCCCGCCAGGCCACTAGGAGGACCTCGAGGAGGTCTCCTCCCCCAACTCCGGCCGCCCCGATCCGCCTCGGCCACCAACTCGATTCGCTCCGCTCTCTCCGACGAGGCCCTCGACCACCCGAACCGAGCTAGGCACCGACTACTCTGAACCAGGCAAGCATGTTTGAACTTTTGATATGATGATTGTTTTGGCATGTTTGCATTAAGTAGTTTATGGCATGTTGATGAACATACCGACGAATGACATGTTACAAGCAATGATGAGGCAAGTGAGTTTCGAAAATCCATGAGTGGATGGATGTGAGTATGCATGGCCATGTGTCGGCATGAGGATGGGTAAGATGGCAGTGTTGTAGCATGCCAGTCTTATGCCAGGCTATATGACTTCAGTGTCAACCCGTATCATTCCAGTTCCTTCCATTCTTCCTTCCCTGTACTACCACATGTTTTCCGCAAGGAATATGGCTTAGTAAGTTGTAAACCGCTTTCCTGGTACACACGAAAAAGGAGAGGCCGTGATGATGGTTCCATGGCCCTGGATTAAAGCCAGTCATCCGGTCAGGGGGCATGGGTGTTTCCGGTTGGGACCGAGAGGGGGGCACCCATTAGAGCGCGCGTATATAAATTTGATCCCATGCTATTCGAGATTGTGATCTCCCCGTCTCAAAAGTTTTTCTTGGACGATGTCTAGGGTGATTCCTAGCATCGAGAGGTAGGATGGGTGTGTACTGGTTAGCTGTGTTTTCTTCCGAAATACCGTAAACGGAACTAGTCCTTCGTGACTACAGAAATCCGTTGGCTGTGGGAAAAAATTTTGTACAAACTCTGCAGAGTCATATATTCCTTTGAATCATCTATTCCATGTCCAAGTTCGGTATTATCTTATCCTGACCAAATGTCAGTTTTGATGACAGAGACTCCGGTGAATCACATGAGTGCTAAGTCCGGTTAAATGTTTATTCCTGTGGATGGACTAACCCGTTTATTCTCATGAATTGAATACTTATTATGAGTATTATTTACTTGTGAATAAAAGCCCTTTCTGTGATGTCGCTCAGACGTCCGACTGTGGCATTATTATTATATACTTTAAAAAAAGCCCTTTCTGTGATGTCGCTCAGATGTCCGACTGTGGCATTTCTTTTAAAGCCCCTTTATGTGGCGTCGCTCAGATGCCCGACTGTGGCATTTCTTTTGAAGCCCTTTATGTGGCATCGCTCAGACGCCCGACTGTGGCATTTCTTTTAAAGCCCTTTATGTGGCGTCGCTCAGATGCCCAACTGTGGCATTTCTTTTAAAGCCCTTTATGTGGTGTCGCCTAGACGCCCGACTGCGGCGTGCTTTATTTATTCATCCTCCTATCGAAGTGTCGCTTCAGACACCCGATTGGGTTTACAGTTATTTTGTTCGGTTTTCGAGCGGACTACCGCCGACCCCCTTTTTACCTGTCTTGTTTTTATGAATTAATGTGCCACTGTTAAAAATTAATTATGACTCATCCATGGATGCATTTGTTATATCTTACGTCCGAACTGTCTTGCGAGTACTTTCAAAGTACTCACCTGGCTTGTTGATTTGGCCAGATGCTGACGAAGGCGATCTCATGGATGAAGAATTTGATAGCGAGTCCGATGCCTAGAGGAATCCCAGTCAGTCTCGTGCGACCCTGGATTTGGTCACTGTATTATATCCGCTTCTGCTACCAAATAAATTCATCGAGCCTCACCTCGAGGCTCGATGAGATGCCAGATTTAGAGTCATGTATCTCACTCCCCGCTGTGTTTTTCCACCACCACCCTATCCTCGAGTCAGTAGTATGCCTCCACACCACTGTGTCATGTCCGCCATTATGTATAATTATTGGCGTGCTTGTAATAATTTGGTTGACCAACCGTAGCTCGACCCTGTAATATATTTATGCTACTGGCTTATTGTATCAAGAACTCGTCTACCAGTAAGGAGTATTTTTCTCATACTGGACTCAAAAGATTGGTTTCTCAATAAACATTTTTATTGGAAAACCGGTCGTGACAAGCTTGGTATCAGAGCCAGGCTGACTGTAGGAAGCCACTAGGTGCGATTGCTAATTGTTTATTTGCATGATAGAGCCAATTTATATTTTTTTTGCAATTGTAGTCATTTTCTGACAGTCAGCATAAATTTATGATCTGACCATTCAGAATTTTTGCCTACTTTTGTAGATGGCCGACAACAACTACGAGTCTCAGACCTTCGCCAACGTGCCCGATGGGTTCGTCAAGCTTCTCTCCTTCATCGTTCAGGTCGCGATGGGGCCATCTGTGCGCCCAGTCTTCACACTCTGCCAGCACCGAGTCAACGACAGTCTGACCATGCACCAGGCCGTGGTGCAGTTCAAGGGAGGGCGTGGTGAGTTACGCCGCTTCCGGTTCTTGGCAAGATCCATGCCTACGGAGAGGCATGCTATGCAGATGGCAGCCCGCGAGGCGATAGCTCGTCTCAGGGATGTCCTCCCCGTGATGAAGACTCGTCGTTACCGTTATCTTCCATGCCATGTGCCTTACACCTGTCACTACGCATTCTCCTGCCACAGAGGAGAACGAGACGAGGCTTTTGAGATGCTTATTGAGTATCTCCGGGCCCTGGAAGCAGCCTTCGACAACCTGGTGGACGACTTCGTGGCTGCTTGCATGGACTCAGTCCATGGCTGTGCCGCCAACAGGAGGGAGCTCCTACGCACCGCACCGCCACTGACTTTTGTCTCGTCCTCAGCATCTTATGCACCTACTCGTCGCCTGCCTTCTACCGAAGAGTTCAACCAAGTCATTGCGCCCACTCCAGCACGCACTGCACCACCCTTCGCGCCCACTCCTGTTCGTGTTGTTCCGCCCCTGGCACCCACTCCATCTACTCGGCGCAACACTACACGTATGGAGCCTATTAGCGAGGAGGAAGTCGAGTCCCCAGCCTCGCTACGCCTCACCCTCGGCAGGGCAAAGGAGATCGTCAACATCTTCGCCTGAGTACGCTTAGCCGCCATGCAATGTACCACTTTGTACGATATGTTTATATGTACATAGGTTGTGAGAAGTAGCCTGTTTGCGCATCATGTAGGATCTGGAGGAGTGCACTAGCCTAAATAACATGTCAGGATTATGTACGCATATCCTGAGTGATGTATTGTATAATTACCGCCCGCGTGTAAGATATGTAATGAGCAGTCCTTCTCTGCGCGCAAATCGATTTGTTTTCTTCTAGCTTTGTGCATTTTTGGAATTGTTTTTGCGACCCTTTTCGCTTTTCTTATGGGTTTTACAAAATATATCCCCAGAGTGAAAAATGTCTCGTCCTTGGACTCGCTCCATGCCAACTCCACCAGAGGAAAATTATGATACACAACACAGCAACAAGTTCACACAAGGACAGTCAAGCCAACAGGGCAGTGAATCGGCACTTTCACAAATGTGTCGCCTTTATGAGCAGAGTCAGCAACAACATCGGGAAATGATGAACCAAGTCATCAACATGGGAAATCACCATGGACAGTATCAGCAGCATTCCAAATTATCTGAGCTACAGAAGACACGTCCCCAAACATTTTCTCATACTGACAAGCCTCTTGAGGCCGAGGATTGGCTTCGAGATATGGAGAGAAAATTAGTGATTGCAAAATGTTCAGACCCCGAGAAGGTACTATATGCCCCGCACTATCTCACAGGAGCAGCTGCATCATGGTGGGAGAATTTTCTGCACATGTACACCAATGAAAGTGATATAACCTGGGATGATTTCAAGGAAGGTTTCCGTGGTGCACACATTCCTAAGAGTATTATGAAAATCAAGAAGAGAGAGTTCGATGACCTCAAACAAAGGAACATGATAGTGTCAGAATACAACGGTCAATTTACTCTATTGTCTCGCTACGCCAATGAAGAACGTATGACTGAAAGCAAGAAGATGGAGAAATTCCTTGATGGTCTGGCGCCCGCGCTTAAATGCCAACTGGTCGTGCACACTTTTCCAGATTTTAAGACTCTAGTGGACAAAGCCATTACTCTGGAAAATGAGAGATGTAGCTTGGAGGATTTCCGCAAGCGAAGAAGAGACCAGACTACTCTTGCGCGCAACCACCGAAACAAGACAGATTTTCAGAAAGGTGGGACACCCAAGCCTACGACAAACGTCTCACGCCCAACCAAGAATTTCCATGCAAGGGACAAGGAGTTCACATATCGCCCAGGCGTTACTTGCTATGCTTGTGGAGAAGAAGGGCACTATGCCAAACAGTGCCCCAAGCCAAGGAACTCAACCCCGAAGCCAAACAACGGTGGAAATAATTCCGCGCCCAAACGCAACAATTTCAACCCCAACAACAACCACAGGAAGGGTCATCTAAACCACGTGACCAAAGAAGAAGCACAAAACGCTCCGGATATCGTACTCGGTACGTTTCCTGTCAACACAATACCTGCAACGGTTTTGTTTGATTCTGGAGCTTCTCACTCATTCATTTCGAAAAGTTTTGCTTTGCAAAATAATTTTTCGATGTTTCCCTTGGAAAAATCCATGATCATCAAGTCCCCTGCGATTCAGCAAGTTACTCAAAGTTACTGTCAGAATGTGGTTATTGAGTTCGAAGGATTGAAATTTCACACCAATCTTATTGTGTTGGAAAATAAAGGACTGGATGTCATCCTAGGGATGGACTGGTTAACCACCAACAAAGGTTTTATTGACTGTTTCAACCGGACCGTAATTCTCACACACCACCACGGGAAGACAATAAAAGTATCAGCCAAAGAAAGAAAAATACCCCAGCAACCGAGATTGTATAAGGTGAACGTTTTTGAGCTAAACAAGGTTCCAGTAGTATGTGAATTTCCAGACGTATTTCCCGAAGAACTACCAGGCATGCCACCAGACCGAGAGATAGAATTCAGCATTGAGCTAGCACCAGGAACCACCCCCATATACAAGAAACCATACAGAATGGCACCATCCAAGTTGATTGAGTTGAATAAACAAATAAAGGAATTGCTGGACAAGGGATACATTCGAGCCAGCTCCTCACCTGGGGGATCACCAATTTTATTTGCCAAAAAGAAGGATGGAACACTGAGATTGTGCATAGACTACCGAGCACTTAACATGGTCACATTCAAGAACAAATACCCGGTGCCACGGATAAATGATTTATTTGATCAGCTCGCTCAGGCCAAGGTATTCTCAAAGATTGACTTAAGGTCAGGATACCATCAATTAAAAGTGCGAACAGAAGATATCCCCAAAACAGCCTTCACCTCCAGATATGGACTATATGAGTTCAGGTAATGCCTTTTGGATTAACGAACGCCCCCGCATATTTTGTTCACCTCATGAACAAAGTATTTATGAAGTTTATGGACAAGTTCGTTGTGGTATATATCGACGATATTCTGATATACTCCAAGACACCAGAAGAGCACGCGGAACGTCTCAGGATTGTGCTAGGAGAACTCAGGAAACACCAATTGTATGCCAAGTTCAGCAAGTGTGAATTTTGGCTAAGACAAGTAGGCTTTATAGGCCACGTGCTGACCCAAGACGGTATCGCAGTGGACCCGGAGAAAGTCAGGGCCATACTTGGCTGGAAGTCACCAGCCAGCGTAACGGACATACGAAGTTTCTTGGGAATGGCAGGATATTATCGCAGATTTATTGAAGGATTTTCCACCCTAGCCAAGCCAATGACGCAGTTACTCAAGAAGGACAAGAAGTTTGAATTGACAGAAGCCTGCGAGAAAAGTTTCCAAGAGCTAAAACGGAAAATAACGACAGCACCGGTATTAATTGTGCCAGACATACACAAGAATTTTGAAGTGTATTGTGACGCATCCCGAAAGGGCCTCGGATGCGTGTTGATGCAAGAAGGCAAGGTTGTCGCATACACTTCAAGGCAACTTCGCAAGCATGAGGAAAATTATCCCACTCATGACTTAGAAATGGCAGCAGTCATTCATGCACTTAAGGAATGGAGGCATTTCTTACTTGGAAATCGATGTGAAATATACACGGACCATAAAAGTCTCAAATATATTTTCACACAGCCAGAACTAAACTTACGGCAACGACGCTGGTTGGAATTGGTAAAGGATTATGATGTTGGTATCCACTATCATCCAGGAAAAGCAAATGTAGTGGCCGATGCTCTTAGTCGGAACCCCAGCTCCGATGAAAACAGTTTGAAAAGCTTGAGACCTGAATTCCAACAAGAATTTGCCAAACTCAACTTGTTAATGATCGCGGAAGGCACCATATCAACCTTGGAAATACATCCCGACCTTGTGGAGAGAATTAAAGAAGCTCAGCCTGGTCACCCCAGCATTGAAGGAATTAAAAGAAAGGTGAGTATGGGCAAGGCCTCGGAGTTCGTCATAGACGATGGAGGAATATTATGGTACGGAGACAGACTCTGCGTGCCAAACATAGAGGACCTCAAACAGCAAATTCTAGCTGAAGCACACACCGCCCTATATTCGATCCACCCTGGAGGAACCAAAATGTATAAGGATATTCAGGAAAGATTTTGGTGGCACGGTATGAAGAGGGACATAGCCACATTCGTTGCATGTTGCGATTCTTGTCAACGCATAAAAGTTGAGCATCAAAAACCAGCCGGACTACTGCAACCAAACAAAATACCTGAGTAGAAATGGGATGAAATAGGGATGGATTTTATTGTCAGACTACCTCGGTCACGACACGGGAATGATGCCATATGGGTCATCACCGATAGATTAACCAAGGTGGCACATTTCATTCCCGTGAAGACAACCTACAACACTCAGAGGCTTGCCAGGATTTATCTCTCCCGTATAGTTTGTCTGCATGGAGTCCCGAAGACTATAATATCCGACAGAGGCACTCAGTTTGTCTCAAGATTCTGGGATCATTTACAACAGGCTCTAGGAACTCGACTGGCCTTCAATACAGCCTACCATCCCAGACTAATGGACATACTGAACGCATAAACCAAATTTTAGAAGACATGCTGAGAGCATGTGTCCTCACCTATGGAACCAGTTGGGAAGAAAGCCTGCCATATGCCGAGTTCGCATACAACAACAGTTACCAGGCCAGCCTGCAAATGGCACCATTTGAAGCTCTGTACGGACAGAAATGTCGTACCCCGCTAAATTGGTCGGAGACTGGAGACAGCCGTATCTTCGGCCCAGACATGCTCAAAGAAGCCGAGGAAAAGGTCAAGCTAATCAGGGACCGACTCAAGACCGCTCAAAGCCGACAGAAGAGTTATTACGATCAGAAACATCGTGGGGTCAATTTTGCACCCGGTGAATTTGTGTACCTACGAGTATCACCTGTGAGGGGACTGCAACGGTTTAAGATTAAGGGGAAGTTAGCACCAAGATTCATTGGACCATTCTGCATAGTGGCACGAAGAGGCACTGTAGCCTACCAGCTAGACTTACCCGAAGAATTGTCCGACATCCACGACATGTTCCACGTCTCTCAATTAAGGAAGTGCATAAGCAAACCAGAGAAGCAAGTATCCCATGAGAACATTGACATGCAGCAAGACCTCACCTATCGAGAACTCCCAGTAAAAATATGAGAGGAGTCTGAAAGGAAGACCCGACAGAAAACCATCAAGTTTTTCAGAGTTCAGTGGAGCAATCACACCGAAAGTGAAGCAACCTGGGAAAGGGAGGATTTCCTTCAGATAGAGCATCCACACTTATTTAAGGATCAGCTGAAATCTCGGGGACGAGATTTTTCCTAAGGGGGTAGGTGTTGTGACACTCCAAAATTTTTATTTGGTTTTTCAGCAAAATCTTTGTTGGTTTTTGAAAAGAGGCCATTTAAATTTTTTTTTCAGAAAACCTTCCTCTTAAAAAAACTTCTTTGGCAAGGAATTTTATTTTTGTATCCTCTTCAAACTATGGTGTTTGATCATTTAAAACTCTTTCTCTAATGGTTTCCTTCTCAAAGTATATTTTTGGAGATTATTCTTTTTCTTATAAACAGAACTCTATGAATTTTTAGGTTTTTCTTATCTTGAAAACCACCCATGGTTTTACCATGTCTCCTATAGTAAATCTTCTCAAAATCCCTCCCTCCACCTTTGAGCAATTTAAATTCTCTGTCTCAACAAGTCCAAACAAGTTTTGGATTTTATTTCAATTGTTTGATATCTCAAATCATTTCTGCCAATTATTTTGAGATTAAGTGATTTTCAAAGCAAGTACCACATTGCCTTTGAGTTTTTATCCCAAACTAACTTCCCTGGATTGTCTTTAGTACCCACAACCTAGAACCATCTTGATCCACTCTTCTTCTTCTCAAAATTTTCAAATTTCACTCACTGCAAGTTTGAACCAGATTTGCCAAATTTAGTGAAATTCATATCTACACTTCTCCAAAAATTCCACCAAAATTCAGGCAGCCTCCTGGTGCAATGAGAGGCCACTCCACCAAAAATCAGCTCAAGCAGAGCCTCCCTCATGCCAAAATCATTTCGTCAAACACTTGGCCGGCACTGTTTCCGTAGACTTTCAGAAAAATTCAGAAAATTCAGAGATGCAGCGTCGTTTCTTCGTCAATGATCGGTCACCTGTCCACAGTGCGCTTGGCGCGTTGCACGCGGCCCCTTCTCCCTGGCCAGCACCCCGCACGCGCGCTTGGCATCTTCCTGGCGTCGGTGGCGCCCTGAGCCGCCCGCGCTGGCGTGTCTTGCGGCGGCCGAACCACAGTAGAGGCCGACAAGTAGCAGAACGGCGGCATAACGCCGTTCCGCGCCGCCCTTTTTCTCCCTAGCTCTACGCGTGGCTCATGCATGCCAGCGCACGCCCGTGGCACCATCGCCGTGGCCCGGAAAGCACGGAACGTGCTCCCTGCCGCCGACGGGCCCGCGCCGCCCCGTTCCGTCGAGCTCGCCCAAAGCACCCAATCCTGGATCGTTTAGCACCTAAACGGACCCACTGAACCCCCACGACGGCGCTCAACCCCTAAACCTCCCCGACCAATGCCCTGCGTCGCCGTAAACTTCGTCGGAGAACCCCGTTCTCGGCCACCGCCTCGGACCGCCTATAAAAAGGCTGCCGAGCTCACCCTCGAGCACGCAACACCACTACACCTCACCAAACCCCCGCCAGGCCACTAGGAGGACCTCGAGGAGGTCTCCTCCCCCAACTCCGGCCGCCCCGATCCGCCTCGGCCACCAGCTCGATTCGCTCCGCTCTCTCCGACGAGGCCCTCGACCACCCGAACCGCCGTCCGCCGGAGCAAGGCTCGCCGTCGACGTGGTACTCGCCGGCGACCACCACCACCACCAACCGACGCGAAATGGCGCCCTGAACACGGAGATACCGAAGGAGGTGACGGGACCGCGAACTTCACCAAGCTAGGCTCCGACTACTCTGAACCAGGCAAGCATGTTTGAACTTTTGATATGATGATTGTTTTGGCATGTTTTCATTAAGTAGTTTATGGCATGTTGATGAACATACCGACGAATGTCATGTTACAAGCAATGATGAGGCAAGTGAGTTTCGAAAATCCTTGAGTGGATGGATGTGAGTATGCATGGCCATGTGTTGGCATGAGGATGGGTAAGATGGCAGTGTTGTAGCATGCCAGTCTTATGCCAGGCTATATGACTTCAGTGTCAACCCCTATCATTCCAGTTCCTTCCATTCTTCCTTCCCTGTACTACCACATGTTTTCCGCAAGGAATATGGCTTAGTAAGTTGTAAACCGCTTTCCTACTACACACCAAAAAGGAGAGGCCGTGATGATGGTTCCATGGCCCTGGATTAAAGCCAGTCATCCGATCAGGGGGCATGGGTGTTTCCGGTTGGGACCGAGAGGGGGGCACCCCTTAGAGCGCGCGTATATAAATTTGATCCCATGCTATTCGATATTGTGATCTCCCCGTCTCAAAAGTTTTTCTTGGACGATGTCTAGGGTGATTCCTAGCATCGAGAGGTAGGATGGGTGTGTACTGGTTAGCTGTGTTTTCTTCCGAAATACCGTAAACGGAACTAGTCCTTCGTGACTACAGAAATCCGTTGGCTGTGGGAAAAATTTTTGTACAAACTCTGCAGAGTCATATATTCCTTTGAATCATCTATTCCATGTCCAAGTTCGGTATTATCTTATCCTGACCAAATGTCAGTTTTGATGACAGAGACTCCGGTGAATCACATGTGCTAAGTCCGGTTAAATGTTTATTCCTGTGGATGGACTAACCCGTTTATTCTCATGAATTGAATAGTTATTATGAGTATTATTTACTTGTGAATAAAAGCCCTTTCTGTGATGTCGCTCAGACATCCGACTGTGGCATTATTATTATATACTTTCAAAAAAAGCCCTTTCTGTGATGTCGCTCAGATGTCCAACTGTGGCATTTCTTTTAAAGCCCCTTTATGTGGCGTCGCTCAGATGCCCGACTGTGGCATTTCTTTTGAAGAACTTTATGTGGCATCGCTCAGACGCCCGACTGTGGCATTTCTTTTAAAGCCCTTTATGTGGCGTCGCTCAGATGCCCGACTGTGGCATTTCTTTTAAATCCCTTTATGTGGTGTCGCCTAGACGCCCGACTGCGGCGTGCTTTATTTATTCATCCTCCTATCGAGGTGTCGCTTCAGACACCCGATTAGGTTTACAATTATTTTGTTGGGTTTTCGAGCGGACTACCGCCGACCCCCTTTTTACCTGTCTTGTTTTTATGAACTAATGTGCCACTGTAAAAAATTAATTATGACTCATCCATGCATGCATTTGTTATATCTTACGTCCGAACTGTCTTGTGAGTACTTTCAAAGTACTCACCTGGCTTGTTGATTTGGCCAGATGCTGACGAAGGCAATCTCATGGATGAAGAATTTGATAGCGAGTCCGACGCCTAGAGGAATCCCATTCAGTCTCGTGCGAACCTGCATTTGGTCACTGTATTATATCCGCTTCCGCTACCAAATAAATTCATCGAGCCTCACCTCGACGGTCGATGAGATGCCAGTTTTAGAGTCATGTATCTCACTCCCCGCTGTGTTTTTCCAACACCACCCTATTCTCGAGTCAGTAGTATGCCTCCACACCACTGTGTCATGTTCGCCATTATGTATAATTATTGGCGTGCTTGTAATAATTTGGTTGAGCAACCGTAGCTCGACCCTGTAATATATTTTATGCTACTCGTTATTGTATCAAGAATTCGTCTACCAGTAAGGAGGATTTTTCTCATACTGGACTCAAAAGATTGGTTTCTCAATAAACATTTTTATTGGAAAACTGGTCGTGACATTTTTATGGGCTATTTTTTCTCTTTTTTTCATCCGGAGTCTCATCCCGACTTGTGGGGGAATCATAGTCTCCATCATCATCCCCTCACTAGGACAATGCTCTAATAATGATGATCATCACACTTTTATTTACTTACAACTCAAGAATTACAAGTCGATACTTAGAACAAAATATGACTCTATGTGAATGCCTCCGATGGTGTACTGGGATGTGCAATGATTCAAGAGTGACATGTATACAAAATTATGAATGGTGGCTTTGCCACAAATACGATGTCAACTACATGATCATGCAAAGCAATATGATAATGATAAAGCGTGTCATAATAAACGGAACGGTGGAAAGTTGCATGGCAATATATCTCGGAATGGCTATTGAAATGCCATAATAGGTAGGTATGGTGCCTATTTTAAGGAAGGTAAATGGTGGGTTTATGGTAGCGACGAAAGTTGCGCGGTACTAGAGAGGCTAGCAATGGTGGAAGGGTGAGAGTGCGTATAATCCATGGACTCAACATTAGTCATAAAGAACTCACATACTTATTGCAAAAATCTATTAGTTATCGAAACGAAGTATTACTCCCATGCTCCTAGGGGGATAGATTAGTAGGAAAAAACCATCGCTCGTAGCTGACCGCCACTCATAAGGAAGACAATCAATAAATAAATCAAGCTCCAACTTCATCACATAACGGTTCACCATATATGCATGCTACGAGAATCACAAACTTCAACACAAGTATCTCTAAAATTCACAACTACTCAACTAGCATGACTCTAATATCACCATCTTCATATCTCAAAACAATCATAAGGAATCAAACTTCTCATAGTATTCAATGCACTTTATATGAAAGTTTTTATTATACCCATCTTGGATGCCCATCATATTAAGACTAATTTTATAGCCAAAGCAAATTAACATGATGTTCTAAAAGACTCTCAAAATAATATAAGTGAAGCATGAGAGATCAATAATTTATATAAAATAAAACCACCACCGTGCTCTAAAAAGATATAAGTGAAGCACCAGAGCAAAATTATCTGTCTCAAAAGATATAAGTGAAGCACATAGAGTATTCTAATAAATTCCGATTCATGCGTGTCTCTCCCAAAAGGTGTTTACAGCAAGGATGATTGTGGTAAACTAAAAAGCAAAGACTCATATCATACAAGACGCTCCAAGCAGAACACATATCATGTGGTGAATAAAAATATAGCCTCAAGTAAAGTTACCGATAGACGAAGACGAAAGATAGGATGCCTTCCGGGGCATCCCCAAGCTTAGGCTTTTGGTTGTCCTTCAATTTTACCTTGGGGTGCCTTGGGCATCCCCAAGCTTAGGCTCTTGCCACTCCTTATTCCAAAATCCATCAAATCTTTACCCAAAAACTTGAAAACTTCACAACACAAAACTCAACAGAAAATCTCATGAGTTGCGTTAGTATAAGAAAATAAACCACCACTTTAAGGTACTGTAATGAACTCATTCTTTATTTATACGGGTGTTAAACCTACTGTATTCCAACTTCTCTATGGTTCATACCCCCCGATACTACTCATAGATGCATCAAAATAAGCAAACAACACGCGAAAAACAGAATCTGTCAAAAACAGAACAGTCTGTAGCAATCTGGAGGTTTGGAATATTTTTGTAACTCCAAAAATTCTAAAAGATTTTGACGACCAGGATAATTTTTATAATGATCTACTGCAGTTGGAATTGGTATTTTATCGCTCTCTGGTAAAAAATAAAATTATTTTTCATGAGCACATGCTTTCTGTTTTTATCAGCAAGATCAAACAAAAATCACCCAAGAAGATCCTAAAGGCTTTACTTGGTACAAACTCTAATTAAAACATAGAAACACAATCATAACAGAAGCAAGATGAATTATTTATTCAAAAACAGAAAGGAAATAGGTTGGGTTGTCTCCCAACAAGCGCTTTTGTTTAAAGCCATTAAGCTAGGCATTGATAATTTTAATGATGCTCACATATAAAGATTATTTAATTTGGAGTTATGGTTATTTAGTTATGAAATAAAACATTTTAGCATGTCATTAAAGAAAATTAATGCAAAAAGCAAGTTAAACCTTTTAAACATGGATGAAAGTATCATATTATGAAACTAGATGAACATCTAAGCATTTTACATGTTTAAATGATTTTAATCCGATGCACGGTTTGTGAGTTATTAAATGCAGGAAGCTCAGGGGTTTTTTTGCAAAATAGCAAATCACTGAAAAAGGGTAAATACGCAGTACCTAAAAAAACTACATGGGCCAAATTAGTGCACTGCTCGGCCAACAGAGATGGACTAGACTATGGCTCACATTGGGCCTGCGAGGCCTAGCTGGGCCAAACCGGGGAAAGGCAGGCCGGCTCCTGGCCCTTGCACGAGGCGCTGGTTAGCAAGGTGGCGACCGAGCTATTGCTGCTTGATGCAGAGGCGCACCCCATTGTGGCGCCCATATCCAATGGTGGAGGATGTCAATGGAACTCGAGGGCGGACGGCGACGACCTGCAGATGGGCGGATCTGGTTTCTTGGAGGCGCGGGGTCGCGGATCTGGCCGGCGGCGCCTGCTGCTTGAGGACACGGCGTCGCTGGCTGCTACTGCCATGACGGGGAGAGAGGTGGGTTAGAGGGAGAGAAGAAGAAGGGAGAAAGGGAAGGGACAGTGGGGCGACGCGACCTGGGTCCAGCGGGGCACCGCGGTTGCAGGCTGTGGCTGGTTCCGGTGGGCGCTCACCAGCGGGAGGCATGGCTAGGAGAGCTCCAGGCGCGAGGGGCTTGAGGCCGTGGGGTCCTGGTGGCGTGGTCGTCGGTGACATTGGAGGCGCTGGCTTGCTGGTCTTGGTCGTCGGCGGGGATGGTGGGGTTGCCGGAGGCAGCGACATGAAGGAGCGGAAGACTCACGCGGCCTCGGGCGCTCGAGCAGGAGAGGTGGGACATGACGAGGGGTAATGGGGGGGGGTGCCTGTGAGGCTACTTGCGGGGGAGGGCCAAGTGGATCGATGGGATGGATGGAACAGAGAGGATCGGGCGATACTCTGGTTGGTGGGTGCGCTACGGGATCCAAGGAGGAGCACTGGTTGGTTTGGGCAGAGCTGCGTGAGAACTGGCGGCGACACGACCGACTGGGCATGTTAGGAGTACTTGGATCGAGGGGAGCTCTAGTTGGCATGCTGCTAAAAACGAGGAGGAGAAGGTGGGAGGCGGCAGTGGATCCGAGAAGGAGGCTGTGGGATCGAGGGAGGGGATCCCGAGAGGATTTGGTGGAGTGGCGGCGGCGGGTGAGGGAAGGATGGGTTAGCTCGCTAACATCTAGGGTTAGACTATATATATCAGGTGGATTTTTGGGTAGGGGCTACCTCGTACCTCCTATCGCAATAGAATGATCGAGAAATAAATAGGTAGGGAGTCCAAATAAGGATGTTAGGGGATGTTTTAGGGATGTTAGGGGATGATCTGGACACAATGGTGACGACTGAGTGTGTCGGGTTCGAGGAAGTTTTTGGACGTGCGAGGGGGCCTGAGAACTGTGCATAGAGGGGGTCCGACAAAAGGCCATGGATGCAAGGGGGGTTTGATGGGCTCAGAGATGAAAGAGAAGAAAGCAGTCGGAGAGAAGGTGATGAAGAGAAAGATAGAAACGACAACAACGATGGATGCATGTTTTGTGAAAACATGCGATGCAATATGCATGATGACAGGATGAAATGCAACAACAACAAAAATAAAACACACGAAAACAACGAAGAACAAGGAAGGCTTCTGGAGCGTCCATCTCGGGTGTCACAACACTCCTCCACTTACAAGAGATCTCGTCGCGAGATCTAAGGATGGCACCGGAGAGAAGCAGAAGAGGAAGAGGTAAAACAAAGTTGCTTCTTCGACAAACTAGTGGAACCACGAACCTTCAGAGGTTGAACAAATTGAAAGAAAGAATACAACATAGATGAACAAAGTTGAAAACACTCCATTAGATAAGTGGAACATCGAATACGTCGAGAACCAAGAGGTTGAGTGACAAGATAGATATTGAAACCACTCCGATTAACACAAGATAGGGAAGGAATAAGAATGACATAATTTGGACAACACTCCGACTGTAAATGTAAGGAATTGAGCATGAACTTTACAAGATCAGAGGATACTTGATGAAATCAACAACATATTGCCTCCGGAACTATTGAAAGAATGGCACAAGGGGTAAGGAAGATTTCAGACAACACTTTGGTTGACAAGTGAGGCAAAACTTCATAAGATGAGAAAACTTGAATGAAGGACACGACACTCCGGTTGAATGGATAAGCAAAGGAAAGAACTTGATCTTTCAAAAAAAATGGTGACGTAGAGCATCCCAAGATTATCCCCATGGACCTACCTAAGTCTCCCACGACACCACTTGCACCAATGAAAAGGGCACGAGCAAAGGCTATCGAAGATAAGGTGAACTCGCTCCCCTTCGAATTACCACTTCCTGTACATGAGACATGGCTACTAACTCAAGCAGAAACACTATGCGTGATCATGTACTTGGAGGAGAGACACAGAGCAGCTACACCCATCGAACAAGGCGGCGTGGACACCAAGCGCCAAGGTCATGAAGAAGGAAGGCCAATGAAGCTACAGCCACCGGACGACCGATCGGGACCGGACGTCCGGAGCCTGAATCCCTAGCCAAGACCGAGCGAGCGGACATCTGGCCCGGGCCAGACGACCGGTGTCACAACACTTGAGCCAAATTAGTGAAAGACCGACGCCACCGGACGACCCGCGACTGGACGACCGACCAACCCCGGAAATCCGGTGCCCAATCACCCGAGCCAGAACCAGCGGAAGTCCGACATACACCGAACGTTCGGACGGCCATGAGCCATCAGACGACCGCTCCCCAGCGGACGTCCGGTACCTGTCTACGCACAGTATTTGGGGCCGAGGCCCATGCATCCCCTCACTTCGTCCCCATTTGCACTAAGACTTTAAATAGACCTCCTCCTCCTCCTAGCTAGGGTTAGCATTGAGATAGCTCATATTAGAGATAGAGCCTCGCTCATCCACATTGGATCTACTCCACAAGAGAGACCGCAGCTCCTCTACGGAGAAGATCCCCTTAGATTCAAGACCCCCTTTTGGGTGGCCCCATCAAGACCTCCTTTGGAGAAGAACTAGTTTCTGTGTATCATCCCTTGTTGATCGTGGATCATGTATCTCCTTTTCTGTTCATGGATCTAGCAGATGTGTGATCATACTTGTTTGTTTGAGTGTTTCTCTTGTGCTCCCCTTTTGTGATTTCCCCTCGTGTTTCCCCTCATGTTCCTCGTGGGATCCGCTCTTTCATGAAAGATCGTCCGTATAGGGTTCCACCCCACATCATCTTGTTATCTGGAGCCATGTTGATCATGATTTCAAAGCCTCCCCATTGTGTTTCAAGCCTTGTTTTTGTTGATTTTGTCCCAAATTCAAAAATTCCCCACAAAAATAGCCCCAATTTTTTTTGATTTGTTGGTGTGATGAAATTTTGTTTGATTTGATCCATGGATTTTCTTTGCCTTGAGTGGATCTAGCTTTCCCCTTCATCTCCTCCTTTTCCATCCACTAAATCGCCCGGATTTGACAGATTCTGACCTCTCCTTGAAGAACCCTAGTTGTTCATCTCGTGTCCGATTTTCGCCCAGGCAGCGGACGTCTGCCAGCCACCGGACATCCACCGACTGGATGACCGTAACCACCAGACGTCCGAAAAACCCCGATGAAACTGAATTTCCCCCTGCCAAAAATTTCAAACACCGCCCCACTTCCGCATACACATCCCCATACCACCACTACTTTCCACAACCACCATTGCTTACTCGTTTTGCACTCTGATACATTTTGCTAGTTTGTGCTTTCAGAATTTGAGTTGCGGTTCCGTGTCCTATTGTGTTTTGGCTATTTAGGTACGGTTCGACATCAATATCACCATCGCTCATCTTTTCCACGGACGCGTCATCAACAACGACTACTTCTCCATTTGGTCCCCGTCATCCGTGCTTGCTTACGAACGAGGAACCAAAGAATGGAACCTCATCTTTTGTATGGTGATACATCATTCTTGCCATTACTTTGATAACCATCATAGCCTTACCTTTTGCGTCGCTTACCCATCAAGACTAGCCTTTGAGTGTTTCCCGCAACATGACTTGTGCACATTAGTGATCATACTTCCCATAGCATACATACATATCATTGGTGCAAATCATCTCTTGTGTCACAAAGTGTCATCGCATACTCAATTGCTATCTTGGTTCGTGAAGCATTGCATGAGAAAAGACCTCAAACACAAAGAGCCAAACAAGCTTTTAAGCAAAAGGGAAAGATAGGCAAAGAGCTTTTAAGCAAGAACCATAGCATCATACAACATTAAGATTGTCATACTGGATCATCTTGGATCATATCATCGGAATACCATACATAGAGCACACTTGGGATAGAAGTCGTTGCATTTTTACTTAGTAGGTTGTGCACAAGTCTTCAGATCCTCCTATTGGGCAATCGTGCTAGCGTCTCTCTAGTGTTGCACAACAAGAGCATTTTTGTGGATTCCGCATTTTGGCTCATCCTTGGTTGCAAGACCCCATTCATCTCTTTGCGTGTGTGTTTCCGTGTACCATATTTTGCTTGGTCTACTTGTTGCATTGCAAACTTGCAAATCTTTTCCAACTTTATTGTAGCTCACTAACAATTGCATCAAATTTTGTGCCACCATCCTAACCAAGCTCCATCATAAGCTTTTAGTTGTGTAGGTGTGAGAAACCAACAAGAATTGGTACCAATTGTGCTATTTCCTTGTTCCACATTAGAGTGATCTTTGATCCATCTTCAACATTGGCTAAGGTACATTTGGTATATGTTCTTCTCTTTCTCCCACTCACATATTTCTCTTGGAATGATGGATAGGCCAAGTACTTCTACCAACCCACTCTGTATCGGGTAAGACGACAGCATGAACTCCTATGTCACAAAGAGAGACCTCTTTGGTGCACAAAGTGATTTGAATCAACAGTAACAAGCAATGAGTGAACGCATCGACAACCTAGCCACTGACTTGCGACTCTCCAGGCAACGTACAAGAGATTACTTCGACCACAAGCAATAGAATGATGCAATAATGGACAAGATTCGTGCTTTGTTGCTCAACCGCTCTTCTTCCACTTCGTCCTCATCAAGATGGAGCCGCTCAAGTCGACACTACGACTATACCATCTCCGGATCAAGTACACCGACATCCAATACTCCTCGACGTGCCGCACGCCAAGATCATCAAGACAACCACAAACCTCTACACGACAAAAAATTTCAAGTACAACGACATCGTCAAAACCAAGCTACCTTTGCGCAAGCACGAGAATGGCAACGACAATGCCAACATGAAGAGGAAGAGCGAGCGCGTCTACACCAAGAAGCACAAGATGCCGAGGCACAACGTCAAGAGCAACAATTGCGAGAAGCTCAAGCACTTGAGGTGTAACAAGCCTTCCGAGAATCAAGTCCAGACGTAGCCAACCGAGGCCGACAAGCTCGTGAACATCAAGAGGCACTTCACGAAGAAGTTCAAGAACGAATATATCAAGCTCGTGTGCAACGTCAAGCTTGACAAGTTCCTCCACAAGCTCGCCAAGAACATCAAGTTCAACAAGAGCATGAAGATAATGGAAATACTCCACGGCAAGAGCAAGTTGTGAGAGACGATCCTCCTCGTCAAGGACGTCATCATCCCCGACCTGAACACAATGAATAATAACACTACGACAAGCTAAAGTTCATCATGCCCAAGTTCAATGGAAGCAATGATCCCGAAGAGTACCTTTCAAGGGCATTGAATGTTGACAAAATCTTCAGCTTGCACAACTATGAAGAAGAGTAGAAGATCGCGATTGCATCACTTGAGTTCCAAGACTATGTCCTCATTTGGTGGGAACAAGTCATTGAGCGCCGAGAGGCAAAAGGTGAACCACCCATGAGAGCATGCTTCGTGCCTACATACTACAACCACGACCTTTTCAAGAAACTCCAACTCCTCAAGCAAGGAAGCAAGAGCGTTGAAGAGTACTACAAGCAAATGGAGATTGCAATGATACGAGCCAATGTCACGGAAGATGATGAGCAAACTATGGCAAGTTTCTTGAATGGACTCAATCATCCCATCAAGAAGATCGCCGACTTCCCACCATACTCGAACCTCATCGAGCTAGTGCATCAAGCTACCAAAGCAGAACGTCACGTGCAAGATGACTTCAAGTATGCCAAGTTCTCATCCAAGTCAGATGGCTTCTTCAACACCCAAGCTTCAACGACTCCAACATCTTCTACATCAACCAAGCCTTCTACAAGCAACAACGAAAAGTCGAGTTACAAGAAAGCTTCGACAACTCCAACATCTTCTACATCAACCAAGCCTTCTACAAGCAACAACGAAAAGTCGAGTTACAAGAAAGCTTCGACAACTCCAAGTCATCCTCGTACTATGAGCAACTTCAAGTCGAGAGCTTCATCATCATCTTCCCCAACTGATGAGACCGTCAAGACAAGTTCCTTCAAATGCTTCACATGCGGAGGCCGAGGCCACAATTCCTTTGAGTGTACCAACAAGCGGACCATGATCCTCAACGAATATGGCACATACGACTCCATGAGTGAAGGAGAAACGGAAGCACTTGAGCAAGTCGCCATGCACTGGCAAGTGAACAATGAAGAGGAACCAGTCTTTTGTGATGAATATTCAAGTCCCGCTCTCATTGTCTCCAAGGTCTTGACTCTTAAACATCAATAAGAAGAATACCAAAGATGCCATATCTTTCATACCAAGGCCGGCATCGATGGAAGGTCCGTCAAGGTCATCATCGATGGAGGGAGTTGTCATTACTAAGCAAGTGAAGAACTTTGCTCGAAGCTCCAATTTCCCAATACGAAGCACCCACATCCCTACAAAGTTCAATGGCTAAGCGACTCCAGCACTATTCAAGTCGAGCATAGAGTGCAAGTCTCCTTCAAAATTGGATCTTACGAAGACACTTTGGAGTGTGATGTTGTTCCAATGACCGTTTGCTACCTTCTTCTTGGTCGACCATGGCAATTTGATAGAGGTGTCATCCACAACGGCCGAAGAAACCACTACATCTACAAGATGAAAGGAAAGGAGTACGTACTTCGCCCTATGTCTGCATGCCAAGTGATCGCCGACAAGCAAGCCACCCATCGTGGAGAGAATAGTGAGAGAGCGAACCACCAAAAAGAGAGTGAGTGCCACAAGCCCAATTGAGTGCCTCCAGGATGAGCAAAAAGAAGAAGTTAGTTCTATTTGCCACCAAAAGTGAGATAAGAGAAGTGTCTGAGAACCCATCTAGTGTCCTACACTATGTCCTTTTATGCAAGGACGAGGCACCAAAAGCTAACACCTCTTGCACTCTACCATTAGTGTTGTATTCTCTTTTGCAGGAATTCCAAGATGTTTTCCCCGATGAGCTACCTCCTGGACTACCTACACTACGAGGCATCGAGCACCGCATCGACCTCATCCCTGAACCACCACTTCCGAACACAGCTCCCTACCGCGTCAACCCCGAAGAAACCAAAGAAATACAAAGGCAAGTAAAACATCTCATAGACCATGGACATGTGCGTGAAATTTTGAGTCCTTGTGCCGTTCCAGTCATTCTTGTGCCCAAAAGAGATGGTAGCTTTCGCATGTGTTCCAAATGTAGACCTATCAATGCTATCATCGTTCGCTATAGGTACCCCAATCCATGCCTTGATGATATGCTTGATGAACTTAGTGGTGCCACTATCTTTTCCAAAATTGATCTTAAAAGTGGTTACTATCAAATCCGCATACAAGAGGGTGATGATTGGAAACCCGCTTTCAAAACAAAGTTTGGTTTGTATCAGTGGTTAGTCATGCCTATGGGTTTATCTAAAGCATTGATACGTCTCCAACGTATCTATAATTTTTGATTGCTCCATGCTATATTATCTACTATTTTGAACATTATTGGGCTTTATTATCCACTTTTATATTATTTTTGGGACTAACCTATTAACCGGAGGCCCAGCACAGAATTGCTGTTTTTTGCCTGTTTTAGGGTTTCGAAGAAAAGGAATATCAAACTGAGTCCAAACAGAATGAAACCTTCGGGAACGTGATTTTCTCAACAAACAAGACCCGAGAGACTTGGACCCTACGTCAAGACACAAAAGAGGAGGCCACAAGGTAGGGGCGCGCGCCTACCGCCCCCCAGGCGCGCCCTCCACCCTTGTGGGCCCCCTTTTGCTCCATCGACGTACTCCTTGCTCCTATATATACCTACATACCCCCAAACAATCAGATACGGAGCCAAAAACCTAATTCCCCCGCCGCAACTTTCTATATCCATGAGATCCCATCTTGGGGCCTGTTCCGTAGCTCCGCCGGAGGGGTCATCGACCACGGAGGGCTTGTACATCAACACCATAGCCCCTTCGATGAAGTGTGAGGAGTTTACCTCAGACCTACGGGTCCATAGTTATTAGCTAGATGGCTTCTTCTCTCTTTTTGGATCTCAATACAATGTTCTCCCCCTCTCTTGTGGAGAAATACTCGATGTAATCTTATTTTTGCGGTGTGTTTGTTGAGATCGATGAATTGTGGGTTTATGATCAAGTCTATCTATGAACAATATTTGAATCTTCTCTGAATTCTTTTATGTATTATTGGTTATCTTTGCAAGTCTCTTCGAATTATCAGTTTGGTTTGGCCTACTAGATTGATCTTTCTTGCAATGGGAGAAGCGCTTAGCTTTGGGTTCAATCTTGCGTTGTCCTTTCCCAGTGACAGTAGGGGCAGCAAGGCACGTATTATATTGTTGCCATCGAGGATAACAAGATGGGGTTTTTGTCATATTGCATGAGTTTATCCCTCTACATCTTGTCATCTTGCTTAAGGCGTTACTCTGTTTTTAACTTAATACTCTAGATGCATGCTGGATAGTGGTCGATGAGTGGAGTAATAGTAGTAGATGCAGGCAGGAGTCGGTCTACTTGTCTCGGACGTGATGCCTATATACATGATCATACCTAGATATTCTCATAACTATGCTCAATTATGTCAATTGCTCAACAGTAATTTGTTCACCCACCGTAGAATACCTGTGCTCTCGAGAGAAGCCACTAGTGAAACCTATGGCCCCCGGGTCTATCTATATCATATTAATCTCCTAATACTTAGTTATTTCCTTTGCTCTTTACTTTGCGTTTATTTTACATTGCATCTTTACCACAAAAATACCAAAAATATTATCTTATCATATCTATCAGATCTCACTCTCGTAAGTGGTCGTGTAGGGATTGACAACCCCTATTCGCGTTGGTTGCGAGGATTTATTTGTTTTGTGTAGGTACGAGGGACTCACGCGTAGCCTCCTACTGGATTGATACCTTGGTTCTCAAAAACTGATGGAAATACTTACGCTACTTTGCTGCATCATTCCTTCCTCTTCGGGAAAAACCAACGCAGTGCTGAAGAGGTAGCAAGAAGAATTTCTAGCGCCATTGCTAGGGAGGTCTATGCAAAAGTCAACATACCAAGTACCCATCACATACCCTTATCTCCCGCATTACATTATTTGTCATTTGCCTCTCGTTTTCCTCTCCCCCACTTCACCCTTGCCATTTTATTCGCCCTCTCTCTCTATCCTCCCTCTCTTTATCTATTTGCCTCTTTTTGCCCGCTTGCTTTTTGTTTGCTTGTGTGTTAGTTCGTTTGCTTGTCGTTATGGCTAGTTCCTTATCTTCTCCGTTGTCTCCCGAGAGTGAAATTCTAAATTTTAACCAAAGGGAGGGAGAAAATCTCAAAGATGCTTGGTATAGAATTTGCAATGCTCAAAATAGATCCACCAGGAAGCAATCTAATTCCGTTCTTCTTTGCAATTTTTATGTAGGCATTACTCCTTGGCACAGATATGTCCTTGATACTATTACTGGAGGGAACTTCTTGGGTAGCCATACTTTTGATTCTTATAATTCTATGATAGATTTGTTTGGCTCACCCCCTCTTTTGGTAAATGGAACTGTATTAACTTTGGAGCATGTAATGCAAAGACTTGAAATTATTGAAAATAAGGTTGCTACCGTAGAGTTAATTGAAAATTTGGATAAAAAGATCCACAAACGAATCTCTCAATATGGATCTAAAGTAGGAGTCACTTTGAAAAATATTAAAGAGAAGGAACCCATAGTTAATGAGAAAATAAATCACGATTCCACTAGAATTGATAAAATTGAGGATATTATTACCAACTTGGGAACCGCTTTTTCTTTCGTAAAGAACACTCCAAGTCCTCCCGCTAAAATTTCCAAGCTTATGTATGTTCCTAAGAATAAGGGTGAATCCTCAAGTAAGGAAACCGCGGATCTCAAATCTATAAGTGTTCATCCCAATCTTTTTGCTATCATTAAGGAACCATTTGTTACAAATGATTTTTTCGATCTTGTGCCTAAAAATTTGATAATCAATAAAAAGAAATAAATTCCTAAAGATGGTAGATGCCTCATTGAAGAATTTCCTACCAAAGATGGCTACACCTAGATCTATCCTTGCTCGTTATGCCTAGCTAGGGGCGTTAAACGATAGTGCTTGTTGGGAGGCAACCCAATTTTATTTTTATTCCTTGCTTTTTGTTCCTGTATAGTAGTAAATAATTTATCTAGACTCTGTTTTCTTTGTGTTTTTTGTGTTTAATTAATGTTTGTTCCAAGTAGAACTGTTGGGAAGACTTGGGGAAAGACTTGTTACACTTGCTGTAAAAAACAGAAACTTTAGCGCTCACGAGAACTTCTGCCATTTTTATTTGGAAAGTGATATTTAGTTAATTATTTTATTAATATGCTTAATAGATAAATTCCTCATGTCAAGAAATTTATTTTAGAATTTTTGGGGTTCCAGATCTTGTGCTAGCTACAGATTAATACAGACTGTTCTGTTTTTGATCGATTCTGTTTTTCGTGTGTTGTTTGCTTATTTTGATGAATCTATGGCTAGTAAAATAGTTTGTAAACCATAGAGAAGTTGAAATAAAGTAGGTATAACACCAATATAAATAAAGAATGAGTTCATTACAGTACCTTGAAGTGGTCTTTTGTTTTCTTTCGCTAACGGAGCTCACGAGATTTTCTACTTTAAGTTTTGTGTTGTGAAGTTTTAAAGTTTTGGGTAAATATTTGATGGATTATGGAACAAGGAGTGGCAAGAGCCTAAGCTTGGGGATTCCCATGGCACCCCCAATATAATCTAAGGACACCTAAAAGCCAAAGCTTGGGGATGCCCTGGAAGGCATCCCCTCTTTCGTCTACTTTTATCGGTAACTTTACTTGGAGCTATATTTTTATTCGGCACATGATATGTGTTTTGCTTGGAGCGTATTGTATGATTTGAGTCTTTACTTTTTAGTTTTCCACAATCATCCTTTCTGTAGACACCTTTTGAGAGAGCCATACATGATTTGGAATTTGTTAGAATACTCTATGTGCTTCGCTTATATCTTTTGAGTTATGTAGTTTTGCTCTAGTACTTCACTTATATCTTTAAGAGCACGGTGGTGGATTCGTTTTATAGATACTATTGATCTCTCATGCTTCTCTTAGATTATTTTGAGAGTCTTAAATACCATGGTAATTTGCTTAAAATCCTACTATGCTTGGTATACAAGATTAATAATAAAACTTTCTTACGAGTGTGTTGAATACTATGAGAAGTTCGATGCTTCATAATTGTTTTAAGATATGAAGATGGTGATATTAAAGTTGTGCTAGTAGAGTAGTTGTGAATTTGAAGAATACTTGTGTTAAAGTTTGTGATTCCTGTAGCATGCACGTATGGTGAACCGTTATGTGATCAAGTCGGAGCATGATTTATTTTTTGATTGTCTTCCTTATGAGTGGCGGTCGGGGACGAGCGATGGTCTTTTCCTACCAATCTATCCCCCTAGGAGCATGCGCGTAATACTTTGCTTTGATAACTTGTAGATTTTTGCAATAAGTATATGAGTTATTTATGACTAATGTTGAGTCCATGGATTATATGCACTTTTCTCACCCTTCCATCATTGCTAGCCTCTCTAATACCGCGCACCTTACGCCGGTATCATACACCCACCATATACCTTCCTCAAAACAGCCACCGTACCTACCTATTATGGCATTTCCATAGCCATTCCAAGATATATTGCCATGCAACTTTCCACCGTTCCGTTTATTATGACACACTCCATCATTGTCATATTGCTTAGCATGATCATGTAGTCGACATCGTATTTGTGGCAAACCCACCATTCATAATTCTTTCATACATGTCACTTATGAGTCATTGCATATCCTGGTACACCGCCGGAGGCATTCATATAGGGTCATATTTTGTTCTAAGTATCGAGTTGTAATTGTTGAGTTGTAAGAAAAATAAAAGTGTGATGATCATCATTATTAGAGCATTGTCCCAGTGAGGAAAGGATGATGGAGACTATGATTCCCCCACAAGTCAGGATGAGACTCCGGGCTAAAAAAAAGGAAGCCATAAAAAAGAGAAAAGGCCCAAATAAAAAAATGAGAGAAAAAGAGAGAAGGGACAATGCTACTATCCTTTTACCACACTTGTGCTTCAAAGTAGCATCATGATATTCATAATAGAGAGTCTCTCATTTCATCACTTTCATATACTAGTGGGAATTTTTCATTATAGAACTTGGTTTGTATATTCCAATGATGAGCTTCCTCAAATTGCCCTAGGTCTTCATGAGCAAGCAAGTTGGATGCACACCCACTTAGTTTCTTTTTGAGCTTTCATATACCTATAGCTCTAGTGCATCTGTTGCATGGCAATCCCTACTCACTCACATTGATATCTATTGATGGGCATCTCCATAGCCCGTTGACACACCTGGTTGATGTGAGACTATCTTCTCCCTTTTTGTCTTCTCCACAACCACCATTCTGTTCCACCTATAGTGCTATGTCCATGGCTCACGCTCATGTATTGCGTGAAGATTGAAAAAGTTAGAGAATGTCAAGAGTATGAAACAATTGCTTGGCTTGTCATCAGGGTTGTGCATGATTTAAATACTTTGTGTGGTGAACATAGAGCATAGCCAGACTATATGATTTTGTAGGGATAACTTTCTTTAGCCATGTTATTTTTAGAAGACATAATTGCTTTGTTAGTATGCTTGAACTATTATTATTTTTATGTCAATATTAAACTTTTGTCTTGAATCTTTTGGATCTGAATATTCATACCACAGTTAAGAAGAATTACATTAAAATTATGCCAATTAGCACTCCGCATCAAAAAATTTGTTTTTACCATTTACCTACTCGAGGACGAGCCGGAATTAAGCTTGGGGATGCTTGATACGTCTCCAACGTATCTATAATTTTTGATTGCTCCATGCTATATTATCTACTGTTTTGAACATTATTGGGCTTTATTATCCACTTTTACATTATTTTTTGGACTAACCTATTAACCGAAGGCCCATCCCAGAATTGCTATTTTTTGCCTGTTTTAGGGTTTCGAAGAAAAGGAATAACAAACGGAGTCCAAACAGAATGAAACGTTCGGGAACGTGATTTTCTCAACAAACAAGACCCAGGAGACTTGGTCCCTACGTCAAGACACAAAAGAGGAGGCCACGAGGTAGGGGGGCACGCCTACCCCCCCCCCCCAGGCGCGCTCTCCACCCTCGTGCGCCCCTGTTGCTCCACCGACGTACTCCTTCCTCCTATATATACCTACGTACCCCCAAATGATCAGATACGGAGCCAAAAACATAATTCCGCCGCTGCAACTTTCTATATCCACAAGATCACATCTTGGGGCCTGTTCCGGAGCTCCGCCGGATGGGGCATCGATCACGGAGGGCTTCTACATCAACACCATAGCCCCTTCGATGAAGTGTGAGTAGTTTACCTCAGACCTACGGGTCCATAGTTATTAGCTATATGGCTACTTCTCTATTTTTGGATCTCAATACAATTTTCTCCCCCTCTCTTGTGGAGAACTATTTCATGTAATCTTATTTTTGCGTTTTGTTTGTTGAGACCAATGAATTGTGGGTTTATGATGAAGTCTATCTATGAACAATATTTGAATCTTCTATGAAAACTTTTATGTATGATTGGTTATCTTTGCAAGTCTCTTCGAATTATCATTTTAGTTCGGCCTACTAGATTGATCTTTCTTGCAATGGGAGAAGTGCTTAGCTTTGGGTTCAATCTTGCAGTGTCTTTTCCTAGTGATAGTAGGGGGAGCAAGGCACGTATTTTATTGTTGCCATCGAGGATAACAAGATGGGGTTTTCATCATATTGCATGAGTTTATCCCTCTACATCATGTCATCTTGCTTAAGGCGTTACTCTGTTTTAAACTTAATACTCTAGATGCATGCTGGATAGCGGTCGATGGGTGGAGTAATAGTAGTAGATGCAGGCAGGAGTCGGTCTACTTGTCTCGGACGTGATGCCTATATACATGATCATACCTAGATATTCTCATAACTATGCTCAATTCTGTCAATTGCTCAACAGTAATTGTTCACCCACCGTAGAATACCTATGCTCTCGAGAGAAGCCGCTAGTGAAACCTATGGCCCCCGGGTCTATCTTTATCATATTAATCTCCTACTACTTGGTTATTTCCTTTACTCTTTACTTTGCCTTTATTTTACTTTGCATCTTTACCACAAAAATAGCAAAAATATTACCTTATCATATCTACCAGATCTCACTCTCGTAAGTGGTCGTGTAGGGATTGACAACCCTATTCGCGTTGGTTGCGAGGATTTATTTGTTTTGTGTAGGTACGAGGGACTTGCGCATAGCCACCTACTGGATCGATACCTTGGTTCTCAAAAACTAAGGGAAATACTTACGCTACTTTGCTACATCATCCCTTCCTCTTCGGGGAAAACCAACGCAGTGCTCAAGAGGTAGCAAGCACCGGGTAATTTCATGCGTGTTATGAATTATGTATTTCGCCCTTACATTGGTGAGTTTGTTGTGGTCTACTTCGACGATATACTTGTTTATAGAAAATCTCTCAAAGATCATGTCACCCATGTTCGAACTATTTTGCAAACACTTCGAAAAGAGTGTCTCTATGCTAACATGGAAAAGTTCCTTTTTGACATTGATAAGCTCGTTTTATTGGGTTTTGTTTTTTCCTCTAAGGGTGTTCATGTTGATGACTCTAAGATCAATGCTGTTAAAACTTGGCCACAACCAACCAACTTGCATCAAGTGCGTACCTTCCTTGGTTTAGCCGGTTTCTACCGTAGATTGGTGAAGGACTTTAGCACCATTGCTTCACCTTTGCATGCTTTGAGCAAGAAAATGCGCCTTTTGTTTCGGGACCATTCCAAGATACCGCTTTCAATGAGCTTAAGAATTTGCTTACTCATGCTCCCGTTCTTGCCTTACCCAACTTTGACAAACCCTTTGAGATTCATTGTGATGCTAGTGTTAATAGCATAGGAGGTTTGTTAACGCAAGAGAAGCGCCCCATAGCTTACTTTAGTGAGAAACTTTCTAGAGCACAACTCAATTACCCCATCTATGACAAAGAGCTTTATGCTTTAGTGCGAGTTTTGCATGAATGGGAACATCATCTTTGCCCTCATGAATCTATCATTCATACCGACCATGAAACGCTTAAATACCTTAAGGGTCAAACTAAATTGAACAAGCGTCATGCTAAGTGGAGTGAATTCATTGAGTCATTTCCTTATATCATCAAGTACATCAAAGGTAAGTAAAATATTGTGGCGGACGCTCTTTCCCGCATATGCATGCTTGTTACTCAACTTGAATTGGATGTCATTGGCATTGAGCAGATAAAAGACTTGTATGCGCATGATCCTACTTTTTCTATTCCTTATGCCAAGTGTTTAACGCATACCTCTTGGAAACATTATTATATCAAAGAGCTAACGAACTTTGCATCCCCGAGTCTTCTCTTCGTTTGTTGCTTTTGCAGGAATCTCATGGAGGAGGACTAATGGGACACTTTGGACACGATAAAACTTTTGCTATGCTCTCCAAGAAATACTATTGGCCCTAGATGTTTCGCGACGTCAACCGCTTCACCAACTGATGCTCTACATGTCGCAAAGCTAAGTATAAAGCTCAATCCCATGGCCTTTATATGCCTCTCCCAATTCCATATCAACCGTGGGAAGATATTAGCATGGATTTCATACTTGGATTGCCTAGAACTAGAAATTGAAAGGATTCAGTATTTGTTGTTGTGGACCGATTCTCTAAGATGGCACATTTCATTCCTTGCAACAAGATAGATGATTCTTCACATGTTGGCAATCTCTTTTGTAGGGAAATACTTCATCTACATGGAGTGCCAGTCTCGGACCGCGGCGTCAAGTTCCTAAGCTACTTTTGGAAAACCTTATGCGCCAAGCTCGGAATCAAGCTACTCTTCTCCATGGCTTACCACCCACAAATCGACGGCCAAACGGAGGTGACCAACCGCACACTCTCCGCTCTACTTCGCATGCTAATCAACAAGAATATCAAGGAGTGGGAGTAGTGTCTACCTATCGCTGAGTTCACCTACAACTGTGCAAGACACTCAAATACCGGCAAGTCCCCTTTCGAGGTCGTCTACAGATTCAACCCATTGTCACCATTGGACATTCTTCCTCTACAACTCCAAGACCGTATCAATATGGACGCACGTGCACGTGTGAACCATCTCAAGAAGGTGCATGAAGATACAAGGCACACCAGCGAGTGCTAAGTACAACGACTTGCAACCAAGCTCAACATCAACAAGCACCCCATGGTATTCAACATTGGTGATCCTGTGTGGCTACACCTTCGCAAGAACCGCTTCCCCACCAAACGCAAGTCCAAACTTCTACCACGAGCGGATGGACCCTTCAAGGTGCTTGCACGCTACAACAACAACACTTACAAGATCGACCTCCTGCGTGACAAGTACAACGTGAGTGACATCTTCAATGTCAAGGATCTCTCGCCCTACCATGGTGATGAAGAATTTGATCCGAGGTCGGATCTTTCCCTAGGGAGGGGATATGATGCGGAGCATCCCAAGATCATCCCCATGGATCTACCTACGTCTCCCACGACACCACTTGGACCAATGACAAGGGCACGAGCAAAGGCTATCGAAGATAAGGTGAACTCGCTCCTCTCGGAACTACCACTTCCTATACATGAGACATGGCTACTACCTCAAGCAGAAACACTATGCGTGACCAGGTACTTGGAGGAGAGCCACGGAGCAGCTACACCCATCGGACAAGGCGACGAGGACACCAAGGGCCAAGGTCATGAAGAAGGAAGGCCAATGAATCTACAGCCACCGGACGACCGGTCGGGACCGGACGTCCGGAGCTTGAAGCCCTAGCCGAGCCCCAGCGAGCGGGACGTCCGGCCCGGAACAGACGACCAGTGTCACAGCACCCAAGCCAAATCAGGGGAAGACCGACACCACCGGATGACCGGCGATCGGACGACCGGCCAACTCTGGAAATCCGGTGCCCAATCACCCGAGCGAGAACCAGCGGAAGTCCAGAAGCCACCGAACATCCGGACGGCCATGAGCCACTGGACAACCGCTCCCCAGCGGACGTCCGGTACCTGTCTGCGCACAGGATTTAGGCCCGAGGCCCATGTATCCACTCACTTTGTCCCCATTTGCACTAAGACTATAAATAGACCTCCTTCTCCTAGCTAGTGTTAGCGTTGTGATAGCTCATATTAGAGATAGAGCATCGCTCATCCACATCGGATCTACTCCACGAGAGAGACCGCGGCCCCTCTACAGAGAAGATCCCCTTGGATTCAAGACCCCCTTTTGGGTGGCCCCATCAAGACTTCCTTTGGAGAAGAACCGGTTACCGTGTATCGTCCCTTGTTGATCGTCGATCATGTATCTCCTTTTGTGTTCATGGATCTAGCACATGTGTGATCATACTTGTTGGTTTGAGTGTTTCTCTTGTGTTCCCCTTTTGTGATCTCCCATCGTGTTTCCCCTCGTGTTCTTCGTGTTCCTCGTGGGATCCACTCCTTTTGTGAATGATCGGTCGTATAGGGTTCCACCCCACATCAAACGGGATGATGGGTCGAAGAGTGCAACATCACAATACCTCCGGAACGAACAAATAGAAGCTAGATCGTTGGGACAAAGGGACGAAAAATAAAATGACAACTTCTACCACAAATGAACTTGGAAAGCATCCTTGCAAAGAAGGATTGAACGGAGTTGTTGAAAATTAAACAACAAAAGAATAAGGTTGTTGTGGGCTTATGGAAAACATCTCAAAATTATGAGGTGAAATTCTGCCACTAACGGACACAATAGATTGGATTGATATCAACAAGGAGATGAGAAACTTATTTGAGCGACAGGATAAATGAAGAACTTGGGTCATTTATAAGCACCATAAATAGCAACAACCTTAGGGAAAGCTTTAGGTGAAATATAACGCAAGATAGCTCCAATGAAGTGATTGATGGGTTGCAAAGGATCTCAGGAATGAATTGAAAATGACTGGTTTAAAATATGTCATTCTGGAGAACTTGTGAATCATGAAACACGAAGGGAAATTGTCAAGAGTGGCATAGCACCACCTCAAATGATAATCTAGAAAGAATTGCACTTCGAAATGCAAGAAAAAGAATACTTGAACTCCCCAAAACAAAACACATGTTGAGCACCATGTTAAATTTCGAGTATAGCTTGGCGGATCATAACTTTGGGAGAAAATCTTGAAGAACAATCAAAGAATGAAAAGAATCGTTGATGAACCACCATGTAGAGGCTCCATGAAGAACTTCTTAATAAAATGATGATAGAAAGAATGAGAAGTTCAAAACACAAGGTGAATCCTTGCAATTTTTTAGATGGAGCTTTTGCGATGATGTAACCGACAAAACTGGAACTCCAGAAAAGAAAGATGAGGAATTGAAACCAAGAATTTTTTATGAACCTTCGGAATAAGGAATTGAATTTACTCGATGAAACAAGAATAAGAATTACATTATGCTTATCCTTCAGTAATTAAATTGATGACCCACAATGGATTTGGCATACTACTCATTCTCATTGGAAAGGATTAAGGAGAGATATAGCGTAAACTTGGGAAGGTCTTCAATGAAGCACCGGTAGGATTGAAACAATGAATTAACTGATATGATAACGAAGGAAGAGAAATCTTGAACAAACCACCGTAAGAATGAAAAAACAAATAGAGAAAGATAGCGAAACACCGGGATGAATTAGAAACGAATCAAAATACTTTAGGGAATTTGATACAAGAGAACGAAGATATCACGAGCTGATTAGAGAATACTTGAATGATGCACCTGTAAGATTTGGAGAACCAGAGATGAATCTTGAGAATGAATAATCTTCTAATGTTGGCCTTTGGATGATCAAGAAATGAAAACAACTCCTGAGATTCTTCGGATGGGTGAAAAGAATTTCTCACTATCAAGATTATGGGGATTAACAATTATGAGGATGGCATGAAGCTAGAACCATGAATCTTCAAGAGAACTAAGCAAGATTTAAGAGAAAATCTTCTTCAGTCTTCTAATGCTGAGAATGACCATGAGAAACACCACCACAAATTGTTGAGATACTCCGGGAGGATGAAAAACAAAGAGGTTGAACCAACAAAGAAAAATAATAATTTGAAGTCGATCTTGGAAAACATCTAACTGATGAAATTCAGTCCTACATCAAACTTCAAAAAGAATTTGGGAATAGCTCCGGGAAAATTAGGAGAGTCAGGTAAGATCCTGGGAAAGCCTGTGGGTTAGGGCCCACTGAAAAGATACACCGTTGAACGATTTAAAAGAGAGATTGCACCAATTGAATTAAATGGCTTGAATGCGATAACAATCTCGAAATAGTTTGAACGGATTAAGAATTGAATCATGAATTTTCCAAGATATCTTCTACACTCCGGATATGAACAGAGTTGAATAAATAAGAGAGCCTTGGATAAGAAATTCCAACATGAAAAACATGTGAAATGAGGAATGTGAAAAAGGATGAATACCGAAAGCTTGAATTTAGTCCATCGTAGAAGAAAAGATGATGAAGAAGGAAAGAATGATGAACTTGAGCTTCTGAGCAGCTCCACGAGAATTCACCGGGTAAGAGCATAGAAGAAAAGAATGAAGAGACTGCACATCAATAAGATGGATACTTGATTAAGAAATCTTAGTCCTTGAAGAAAAAGGGCGAGAGGGCGGGAAAAAGGCAACTTGGGATGGATGAAACAAACACCATTGCGAAGAACTAAGAATTGATCTAGCAAATATTTAAAGGGTAGGATTAACTTGAAGAGAACACGCCGGTTGAGAAGAATTGACATGACGATCTCGATGATCAATAAGGATTAGCACTCCCATAGAAATATGAGAACACCGCTTACGAAAGGTATGGATTCAACACTTGACATTGAAGAAACTCAAATAACACAACTCAAAACAAAACAAAGCAAAGTACTTATGTTCAAACATGACCCAAACCGTGTTCACTTCCCAAACTCCGCCGAAAAGAGACCATCACAGCTACCCACACGGTTGAACCATTTTAATTAAGTCAAGTGTCAAGTTCTCTACAACCGGATATTAACAAATTCCCAGCTGCCACATAACCACGGGCACGGCTCTCGAAAGTTTATACCCTGCAGGGCTGTCCCAACTTAGCCCATCACAAGCTCTCACGATCAACAAAGGATATTCCTTCTCCTGGAATGACCCGACCAGTCCCGGAATCCCTGTTAAAAGATATTTTGACAATGGTAAAACAAGACCAGCAAGACCGCCCGAATGTGCCGACAAATCCAGATGGGAGCTGCACATATCTCGTTCTCAAGGCACACCAGATGGGCATGACGTCGGGTTGGCATAGACCCTGGTTGCTCAGGGGGCGCCGGACATCGCCCAGTTCGGACCAACACCCAGAGGAGCACAGGCCCGGGGGGTTTAAAATAAACATGACCCTCGGGTTTGCAACCCCAAGGGAAAGTGATAGGTTGTTAGGAAAATGTAAAACCAAGGTTGGGCCTTGCAGGAGAAGTTTATTCAAAGCAAACTGTCAAGGGGGTCCCATAACCCCAACCGCGTGAGGAACGCAAAATCAAGGAACATAACACCGGTATGACGGAAACTGGGGCGGCAAGAAAGGAACAGGACACTGAGCAAAAGGCCAAGCCTTCCACCCTTTGCCAAGTTTATAGATGCATTAATTAAAAAAGAGATATTGTGATATCCCAACATAAACATGTTCCAACATGGAGAAATCTTCAACTTCACCTGCAACTAACAACGCTATAAGAGGGGCTGAGCAAAGGCGATAACATAGCCAAGCAACGGTTTGCTAGGAAATAGGGTTAGAGGCTTGACATGGCAACATGGGAGGCATGATATAGCAAGTGGTAGGTAGCGCGACATAGAGATAGAGCTAAAAACTAGCAAGCAAAGATAGAAGTCATATCGAGGGTAATGGTCATCTTGCTAGAGATCCTGCAAGGAAGAAGAACCAGTCCATGAAGAATACAAATGGATGTAGTCGAACAAACCCTCACAACTCCAGAACGAAACCGAAGCTAATGAGAGAAGCAAATCGGAAAGAAGAAAGCGACAAAGTAAACACACAAGCATAAATATGGCATGATGCACAAGCAAGTATGATGCATGTCCGGTTTAAATATGCATGGCATGGCAAAGTGCACAAAAAAACTACAAGTTAAGTGGAGCTTGAGGGAGTCCTGGAATAGGGGGTCTCCGGACAGCCGGACTATCTCCATTGGTCGGACTGTTAGACTATGAAGATACAAGATTGAAGACTTCGTCTCGTGTCCGGGTGGGACTCTACTTGGCGTGGAAGGCAAGCTAGGCAATACGGATATGGATATCTCCTCCTTTGTAACCAACCTTGTGTAACCCTAACCCTCTCCGGTGTCTATATAAACCGAAGGGTTTTAGTCCATAGGACAACAACCATAACATACAATCATACCATAGGCTAGCTTCTAGGGTTTAACCTCTCTGATCTCGTGGTAGATCTACTCTTGTACTACCCATATCATCAATATCAATCAAGCAAGCCGTAGGGTTTTACCTCCATCAAGAGGGCTTGAACCTGGGTAAAACATCGTGTCCCCTGCCTCCTATTACCATACGGCCTAGACGCACAGTTCGGGACCCCCTACCCGAGATCTGCCGGTTTTGACACTGATAGAGCTCAATATGGAACGAGTTGGATATTGACGGAACACCACATTCATGTTCTTTAGCTTGCTCCCTTTATGCTACTCAACAAAATTAAAAGTTATTAAACATGGCAAGAGGTGAAGCATAATAGACTACTTATCTAGGCAATTTCAAATGAGGTCGGAAATAACAAACATCAATTCCAAAAAATCCTCATGTGGATATTTTAGATTTGGTATTGTTCCTAAAGCATATTTTATTGTTGTTAAACAGTAAAACAAAGTGCACCATGTTAATCTATGCATTTTTCTACCCCATGTACATGTAAAGTTTATTTAATTTGGAGTTATAGTTATTTAGTTATGAAATAAAGCATTTTAGCATGTCATTAAAGCAAATTAATGCAAACAACAAGTTAAACCTTTTAAACATGGATGAAAGTAGCATATTATGAAACTTGATGAAAATCTAAGCATTTTACATGTTTAAATCATTTTAATCTGATGCACGGTTTGTGAGTTATTAAATGCATGAAGCTCAAGGGTTTTTCTGCAAAACAACAAATCACTAGAAAAAGGGTAAATTCACAGAACCTAAAAAAACTACATGGGCCAAATTAGTGCACTGCTGGGCCAATAGAGATGGACTGGACTATGGCTCATATTGGGCCTGCGAGGCCTAGCTGGGCAAAACCGGGGAAAGGCAGGCTGGCTCCTAGCCCTTGCACGAGGCGCTAGTCAGCCAGGCAACGACCGAGATGCTACTGTTCGATGCAAAGGGGCGCCCCATGGTGCCACCCATGCCCGGTGGTGGAGGACAGCAATGGAACTCGAGGGCGGACGACGGTGACCTGCAGATGGGCTGATCTAGTCCCTTGGAGGCACGGGGTCACGGATCTGGCCGGCGGTGCCTGCTGCTTGAGGACACGGCGTCCCTGGCTGCTACTGCCATGACGGGGAGAGAGGAGGGTTAGAGAGAGAAGAAGAAGGGAGAAAGGGAAGGGATAGTGTGGCGACGCGACTTGGGTCCAGTGGGGCACCGCGGTCGCCGGCAGTGGCTAATTCCGGTGGGCACTCGCCAGCGGGAGGCATGGCTAGGAGAGCTCCAAGAGCGAGGGGCTTGAGCCCGCGAGGTCCTGGTGGCGCGGTCGTCGGCAATGTTGGAGGCTCTGGCTTGCAGGTCTTGGTCATCAGCGGGGATGGCGGGGTTGCCGGAGGCAACGACACGAAGGAGCGGAAGACTCATGGGGCCTCAGGCGCTCGGGCAGGAGAGACGGGGCATGGCGAGGGATACAGGGGGCGTGTGCGAGGCTGCTTGCGGGGGAGGGCCCAGTGGATCGACGGGATGGATGGAACAGAGAGGATCGGGCGATGCTTTGGTTGGTGGGTGCGCTGCGAGATCCCTGGAGCAACACTGGTTGGTTTGGGCAGAGCTGCGAGAGAGCCAGCGATGACATGTCCGATTGGGTAGGTGATGCGGAGTTGGATCAAGGGGAGCTCTGGTTGGCTTTCTGCCGAAAATGAGGAGGAGAAGGTGGGAGGCGGCGGTGGATCCGAGGAGGCTGTGGGATCGAGGGAGGGGATCCCGAGAGGATTTGGTGGAGTGGCGGCTGCGGGTGAGGAAAGGATGGGACAACTCGCTAAAATCTAGGGTTAGACTATATATAGTAGGTGGATTTTTGGGTAGGGGCTACCTCGTCCCTCCGATCGCAATTGGACGGTCAAGAAATAAATAGGTAGGGAGTCCAAATAAGAAAATAGAGATGTTTTAGGGATGTTAGGGGATGATCCGGACCCAATGGTTACGACCGAGTGGGTCGGGTTCGGGGTAGTTTTCGAACACGCGAGGGGGTCTGAGAATTGTGCCGAGAGGGGGTCTGACAAAAGGCCACGGAGGCAAGGGGGTTTGATGGGCTTAGAGAAGAGAGAGAATAGAGCGATCCGAGAGAAGGTGATGAAGGGAAAGAGAGAAACGACAACAACGACGGATGGAGGTTTTGTGAAAACATGCGATGCAATATGCATGATGACATGATGAAATGCAACAACAACAAAAATAAAACACATGACGACAATGAAGAACAAGGAAGGCTTCTGGATCATCGGTCTCGGTGTGTCACAACACTCCTCCAATTACAAGAGATCTCGTCCCGAGATCTAAGGATGGCACCGGAGAGAAGGATTGAAACCACGAACCTTGAGAGGTTGAACAAATTGAAAGAAAGAATACAATGAAGATGAACAAAGTTGAAAACACTCCGTTAGATAAGAGGAATATGGAATACGATGAGAACCAAGGGGTTAAGTGACAAGATAGATATTGAAACCACTCCGATTAACATAAGATAGAGAAGGAATAAGAATGATATAATTTGGACAACACTCCGGCTGTAAATGGAAGGAATTGAGCATGAACTTTACAAGATGAGAGGATACTTGATGAAATCAACAAGACACCGCCTCTAGAACTATTGAAAGAATGGCACAAGGGGTAAGAAAGATTTCAGACAACACTTGATAAGATGAGAGAACTTGAATGAAGGACACAACACTCCGGTTGAATGGATAAGAAAAGGAAAGAACATGATCTTTGACAAAGAATGGGATGATGGGTCGAAGAGTGCAACATCAAAATGCCTCCGGGACAAACGAATAGAAGCTAGATCGTTGGGTAAAGGGACAAAGAAAAAAATGGCAACTTCTACCACAAATGAACCTGGAAAGCATCCTTGCAAAGAAGGATTGAACGGAGTTGTTGAAAATTTAACAACAAAATAATAAGGCTGTTGTGGGCTTATGGAAAACGTCTCAAAATTTTGAGGTGAAATTCTGCAACTAACGGAAACAATAGATTGGATTGATATCAACAAGGAGACAAGAAACTCATTTCACCGGGAGGATAAATGAAGAACCTGGATCATTTATAAGCACCATAAATAGCAACAATCCTTAGGGAAAGCTTTAGGGGAAATATAACCCAAGATAACTCCAATGAAGAGATTGATGGGTTGCAAAGGATCTTAGGAACAAATTGAAAATGATGGGTTTAAAATATGTCATTTCGGACAAATTGTTAATCATGAAACATGAAGGAAATTGTCAAGAGTGACATAACACCACCTCAAATGATAAGGCAGAAAGAATTGCACTTTGAAATGCAAGAAGAAGAATACTTGAACTCCCCAAAACAAAACACGTGTTGAGCACCGTGTTAAATTTTGAGTATAGCTTGGCAGATCCTAACTTCGAGAGAAAATCTTGAAGAACAATTGAAGAATGAAAATAATCCTTGATGAACCACCATGTAGAGGCTCCATGAAGAACTCCCGTAACAAAAGGATGATTGAAAGAAAGAGAAGTTGAAAACACAACGTGAATCCTTGCAATGATTTAGATGTAGCTTCGTGACGATGTAACCAAGAAAATTTGGAACTCTAGAAAAGAAAGATGAGCAATTGAAACCAAGAATTTTTGATGAACCTCCGGAATAAGGAATTGAATTTACTCAATGAAACAAGAATAAGAATTACATTATGCTTATCATTCATCAATTAAATTGATGACCCACAATGGATTTCGCATACTACTCATTCTCATTGGAAAGGATTAAGGAGAGATATAGCATAAACTTGAGAAGGTCTTCAACGAACCACTAGTAGGATTGGAACAACGAATTAATTCATACGATAATGAAGGAAGATAAATCTTGAACGAACCACCATAAGAATTAAAAACAAACAGAGAAAGATAGCGAAACACCGGGAAGAATTAGAAACGATTGAAAATACTTAAGGGAATTTGATACAAGAGAACGAAGAGATCACAAGCTGATTAGAGAATACTTGAATGATGCACCGGTTATATTTGGAGAACGAGAGATGAATGTTGAGAACGAATAATCTTCTAAAATGATGGCCTTTAGATGATCAATAAACGAAAACAAATCCTGGGATGCTTTGGATGGGTGAAAAGAATTTCTCACGATCAATATTATGGGGATGAACAATTATGAGGATGGCATGAAGCTAGAACCATGAATCTTCAAGAGAACTAAGCAAGATTTAAGAGAAAATCTTTTTCAGTCTTCAAATGCCGAGAATGACGATGAGAAAGACCACCACGAATTGTTGAGATACTCTGGGAGGATGAAAAACAAAGAGGTTGAACCAAAAAAGAAAAATAATAATTTGAAGTCAATCTTGGAAATCATCTGACTGGTGAAATTCATTCTTACGTCAAACTTCGAAAAGAATTTGGGAATAGCCCCGGCAAAATTAGAAGAGTTAGGTAAGATCCTAGAGAAAACCTATGGGTTAGGGCCCACTCAAAAGATACACTGTTGAACAATTTAAAAGAGAAATTGCACCAGTTGAATTAAATGGCTTGAATGAGATAACAATCTCGAAATAGGTTAAACGGATAAAGAATTGAATCATGAATCTTCCGGGATATCTTCAACATTCCAGATATGAATAGAGGTGAATAAATAAGAGAGCCTTCGATAAGAAATTCCAACATGGAAAACATGTGAACAGAGGAAGGTGAAAAAAGATGAATACTGAAAGCTTTAATTTAGTCCACGTGAGAAGAAAAGAGGATGAAGAAGGAAAGAATGATGAACTTGAGCTTCTGAGCATCTCCACGAGAATTCACCGGGTAAGAACATAGATGAAAATAATGAAGAGACTTCACATCAAAAAGAGGAATATTTAAAAAAAAATTTTTTTTTTTAAAAAAAAAGGGGGGGGGGGGGGGAAAAAACAAAGGCAACTTGGGACGGATGAAACAAACACCGGTGCGAAGAACTGAGAATTGATCTAGCGAATATTGAAAGGATGGGATTAACTTGAAGAGAACAGGCCGGTTGAGAAGAATTGACATGACAATCTCGATGATCAATAAGGATTAGTACTCCCATAGAAATATGAGATCACCGCTTAGGAAAGGTATGGATTCAACACTTGACATTGAAGCAACTCAAATACCACAACTCAAAAAAAAACAAAGGATTGGCTTACGAATAAGCCTGAAAGAAATATATGATAGACCCCATATCGTATCGTCTGTCTGTTGGAAAGATATCCTACGAGATACTTGAATTCCCACCTATAAACTCCCGAAACTTTCTGGTTATGCAATCTGGTCTTGGGGATATAGGGACGCACAATATATATCACACAACTAACAAGCCCTACGCTCCAACTGTATCCATCCGTCAACACATAACCAAGAAAACTCCGGAAATCGTGTAGCTCAACCTTCGAAAAGCATCCGTTATACAACCTATGGCAATACTCCCGAACTCCCGTCCAGTACTAGGTGGCATCGAGGTTATCTCACTAACAACTGCATAAAGAGATTTTCGATGTTGGCGAACTGAGGAATTCCAGAACTGCAATGATTAAATTGTGACGACAACACCTCGGAGCTCAACTACCCGGGACACTGCCACAACCCCAAAATTTCATGAGGCACCAAGAACAATGTTCTCGTCACAAGAATATCGGAACGATCCCAAGATACCTGCATGATCCTAATTTTTTTTCATGAAATTTGAGGAGAGGAAAGTCAAAACATCTACGTTAGGAGGACGAAACAGAGCGACGAAGGGACTGAGGAGTAAAAACAATCCTATTCTCCGATATATATAATCCTAAGACTCAAAACATTTTTGTTTTAGACTCAACAACGTCAGCGATTCGATCAAGTAAGGGGGCTCCTAAGTCGGGGGTGGCTCTAATTACCAACTTGTTACGCTCACGATGCGGCTATATCTCCCACGTGTTGAGGCACGACTTAGAGGCACAACCACATTGTGGTTTTGTCGCAAGAATGGTCATCTTCACACAATCCCATGTAATGAACAAGAAAGGGATAAAGAGAGTTGGCTTACAATCGCCACTTCACACAGTACTTAAATAAATCATACATCATCCAAAATACACACATCGTCCCAACTGGTCTCCACTACTGATTATCAGGAAACGAAACATAGTAACGACCAAGGTCCTCGTCGAACTCCCACTTGAGTTCGATAGCATCACCTGCACAGGTATCGTCGGCACCTGCAGCTGTTTTGGTAGTATCTGTGAGTCACGAGGACTCAGCAATCTCAAAGCCCACGAGATCAAGACTATTTAAGAATATGGGAAGGATAAGGTAATGAGGTGGAGCTGTAGCAAGCGCTAAGCAAATATGGTGGCTAACATACGCAAATAAGAGTAAGATGAGAAGCTACGCAATGGTCGAAAAGCAATAAGTGATCAAAAAGTGATCCTGAAACGACTTACGTTCGAACATGACCCAAACAGTGTTCACTTCCCGAACTCCGCTGAAAAGAGACCATCATGGCTACACACATGGTTGATGCATTTTAATTAAGTCAAGTGTCAAGTTCTCTACAACCGGATATTAACAAATTCCCATCTGCCACATAACCGCGTGCATGGCTCTCAAAAGTTTATACCCTGCAGGGGTGTCCCAACTTATGCCATCACAAGCTCTCATGGTCAAGGAAGGATATTCCTTCTCCCGAAAAGACCCGATCAGTCTCGGAATCCCGGTTACAAGAAATTTCGACAATGGTAATAAAAGACCAGCAAGACCACCCGAATGTGCTGACAAATCCCGATAGGAGCTGCACATATCTTGTTCTCAGGGCACACCATATCAGGGGGCGCTAGACATGGCCCAGTTCGGACCAACACTCAGAGGAGTACTAGCCGGGGGGGTGGGGGGGTCAAAATAAAGATGACCCTCGGGTTTGCAACCCCAAGGGAAAATTATAGGTTGTTAGGCAAATGTAAAACCAAGGTTGGGCCTTGCTGGAGGAGTTTTATTCAAAGCAAACTGTCATGGGGGTCCCATAACCCCAACCGCGTAAGGAACGCAAAATCAAGGAACATAGCACGAGTATGATGGAAACTAGGGCGGCAAGAGTGGAACAAAACACCGAGCAAAAGGCCAAGCCTTCCAGCTTTTGCCAAGTATATAGATGCATTGATTAAAAACGAGATATTGTGATATCCCAACATAAACATGTTCCGACATGGAGAAATCTTCAACTTCACCTGCAACTAACAACGCTATAAGAGGGGCTGAGCAAAAGCGGTAACATAGCCAAACAACGGTTTGCTAGGAAGGAGGGTTAGAGGCTTGACATGGCAATATGGGAGGCATGATATAACAAGTGGTAGGTAGCGCGACATAGCAATAGAGCAAACAACTAGCAAGCAAAGACAAAAGTGCTATCGAGGGTAATGGTCATCTTGCCCGAGATCCCGCAAAGAAGAAGAACGAGTCCATGAAGAATACAAACAGACGTAGTCGAACGAATCCTCACAACTCCGAAATGAAACCGAAGCTAATGAGAGAAGCAAACCAGAAAGAAGCAAGCAACACAGTAAACACACAAGCATAAATATGGCATGATGCACAAACAAGTATGATGCATGTCCGGTTTAAATATGCGTGGCATGGCAAAGTGCACAAACAAAACTACAAGTTAAGTGGAGCTCAATATGCAACGAGTTGCATATTGGCGTCTCGGATTTCGGGTTCTGGCAGACCCTTGAGGTTCGAACACTGGGGTGCGCGTGGTGATTTCGCCTGCTACCTACCTGCACCCCTCCGCCTCGCTAAGATCTAAGCTATGGAAAGAACAGCACAAGAGACACAGGGTTTATACTGGTTCGGGCCACCGTTGTGGTGTAATACCCTACTCTAGTGTGTGGTGTGGTGGATTGCCTCTTGGGCTGATGATGATGAGCAATACAAGGAAGAACAGCCTCGTGAGGGTCTATTCTTGGCTGGGGGGATGAACTTCTAGGAGGAGTTCAGTCACCCTTCTCCCTCTGTCTCTTCTTGATTCTCTCTCCGATCTCCATCATAGCTAGTTTCTCTCTTGGCTTCTAGATTCTCCCTTCTTGATTCCGATTTCCATCCTCCTACCCTGGGGGTGGATAGTCCTATTTATAGGCAAAGGCCCTGGGCCTCTTCCCAAATATTGAGCGGGAAGGGCGCCAACAATTGGCCATTTTGAAGGGGAACATCTGGTACACTTATCCTGACTAAAGTTGGTCCTCTCCTGCCAAAGGTTCTGGTGGTGACGCTGGCTTGGGCTCCACAATGACTTCCTCCCTGCCGTTGGACTGGTCTTGGTCTCGTTGCATCGAAACGGGTTCCTTTGCTTGATGCTCTCGCCTGCGCTTGCTCCCTTTGCACCAAAGAGGAAAGGAGGACACTGCGCGGGCTGGCGCCCGCCTGGCACCCTTGGTCGTCATGGCTTGAGTCATGGGCACGTCGTGAGGTACCCCGCCTTGATCTCTCCGCCTCCTCGCGAGCCAGCCTGATGAGACCGTGCCTGAGGAAGCTCCGTGTCATCCGCCCCGCGAGGCTTGGCCCCTCGCGAGGGTCTTGGGTCTGTGTTGATGAAGATGGGCCGCACTTGGCCCCCTTTGAGCCACGCTGCAGGCCACAGGTAGGCAAGTCTGGGGACCCCCATTCCCAGAATGCCGACATGGTGGAACACCACATTCAAGTTCTTTAGTTTGCTCCCTTTATGCTACTCAACAATATTAAAAGTTATTAAACACGGCAAGAGGTGAAGCATAATAAAACTACTTATCTAGGCAATTTTAAATGAGGCCGGAAATAACGAACAACAATTCCGAAAAATCCTCATGTGCATATTTTAGATTTTGTACTGTTCTATCCTAAAGCATATTTTATTGTTGTTAAGCAATAAAACAAAGTGAACCATGCTAATCTATGCATTATTATACCACATTTACATATAAAGTTTATTTAATTTGGAGTTACGGTTATTTAGTTATGAAATAAAAAATTTAGCATGTAAATAAAGCAATTTAATGCAAACAGGAAGTTAAACCTTTTAAACATGGATGAAAGTAGCATATTTTGAAACTAGATGAAAATCTAAGCATTTTACATGTTTAAATTATTTTAATCCGATGCACCGTTTGTGAGTTATTAAATGCATGAAGCTCATGGGTTTTTCTGCAAAACAACAAATCACTGGAAAAAGGGTAAATTCGAAGAAGCTCAAAAAACTACATGGACCAAATAGGTGCACTGCTGGGCCAACAGAGATGGACTAGACTGTGGATCACATTGGGCCTGCGAGGCCTAGCTGGGCCAAACGGGGGAAAGGCAGGCCGACTCCTGGCCCTTGCGCGAGGCGCTAGTCAGCGAGGCAGCGACCGAGCTGCTACTGCTCGATGCAGAGACGCATCCCATGGTGGCACCCATGCATGATGGTGGAGGACGGCAATGGAACTCGAGGGCGGATGGCGGCGACCTGCAGATTGGTGGATCTGGTCCCTTGGAGGAGCGGGGTCGTGGATCCGGCCGGCGGCGCCTACTTCTTGAGGACACGGCATCCCTGGCTGCTACTGTCATGATGGGGAGAGAGGAGGGTTAGAGAGAGAGAAGAAGAAGGATGAAAGGGAAGGGACAATGGGGTGACGCAACCTGGGTCCAGCGGGGCGCCGTGGTAACGAGGGGCTTGAGGCCGCGATGTCCTGGTGGCGCGGTCGCGGGCGATGTTGGAGGCGCTAGCTTGCTGGTCTTGGTCATTGACGGGGATGGCGGGGTTGCCGGAGGCAGCGACACGAAGGAGCGGAAGACTCACGGGGCCTCGGGTGCTCCGGCAGGAGAGATAAAGCACGGCGAGGGATACAGGGGGCCGCCTGCGAGGCTGCTTGCGGGGGAGGGCCAAGTGGATCAATGAGATGGATGGAACAGAGAGGATTGGGCGATGCTCTAGTTGGTGGGTGCGCTGCAGGATCCAAGGAGGAGCACTGGTTTGTTTGGGTAGAGCTGCGAGAGAACCGGCGACGACGCGTTCGACTGGGCAGGTGAGGCGGAGTTGGATCGAGGGGAGCTCTGGTTGGCTTACTACCGAAAACGAGGAGGAGAAGGCGCGAGGCGGCAGTGGATCCAAGAAGTAGGCTATGGGATCGAGGGAGGGGATCCCGAGAGGATTTGGTGGAGTGGCGGCGGGTGAGGGAAGGATGGGACAGCTCGCTAAAATCTAGGGTTAGACTATATATAGCAGGTGGATTTTTGGGTAGGGGCTACCTCGTCCCTCTGATTGCAATCGGACGGTCGAGAAATAAATAGGTAGGGAGTCCAAATAAGAAAACGGAGATGTTTTAGGAGTCGATGTTCTGGGAACGGGGGTCCCCAGACTTGCCTGCGTGCGGCCCACGACATGGCATCACCAACGACCCTGTGCGGCCCATCTTCACCAGCAAGCACTGAAGACCATCGCGAGGCGGACGACGCAAGGCCTTCTCGAGGGTGGCCTCACTAGGCTGGCTCACGACGGGCAGAGAGATCAAGGCAAGGGAGACCTCGTGAGGTCCCCGTGACGTAAGCCATGACGACCAAGGCCAGGCGGGTACCAGCCGGGCGCCAGTGCGCGCTGTGTCCTCGTTTCCTCTTTGGTGCTAAAGAGGCAAACTTAGGCGCGGAGTTCCAAGGCATGAAGCAAAGGTTTCCATATTGGTGCAACAAGACCAAGACCAGCAGGATGGCAGGGCGGAGGTCACCGTGGAGCCCAAGACGGCTTCACCACCAGAGCCTTTGGCAGGTGAAGACTACTTTTGTCAGGATAACTTGTACTAGTTACCCCGCTTCAAACTTGGCCGTTGTGACATCCCTTCTCTCTCAATATTTGGGAAGAGGACCAGGGCCTCTATAAATAGGACTAGCCACCACCTTAGCAAAAGAGAGAGGATCATTCAGACCACCAGACACCACACAAGCTCGCCAAGCACAAGAACACCTCTCCTCAGGAGGTCGTTCTTCCCCTTGTAACTATTCATCCTCAGCCCATGAGGCAATCCACCACACCATAATCGAGTAGGGTATTACACCACAACGATGGCCCGAACCAGTACAAATCTTGTGTCCCTTTGTTCTGCGAGTTTGACGTGCTAAGACTTGAGATCGTGGTGAGGGCGAGAGCTAGAGGGGGAGAGAAATTCATGTGCACCCCAGTGTTCGAACCTGAAGGGTTTTGCCGGAACCCGAATTCCGACATTTGGCGCGCCAGGTAGGGGTGAGATTAAGCTTTGCTTCCACTGATCCGCGTCCCTTCGCTCCACCACACCCATGACGGACGCGCGCCGAGCCCGCGCCGAGCGTCGGGCCGCCCTCGCTGCCCATGTTGCTCAGACGGCTCCTGTCAGCGGGCCTCCCAGTCGTTCTCCGTCCCTTGTTGCCAACGCCGCCACCGGCCCGGTAGCAAATGAGCAGCAGGCCTCCTCACTGCACCCCTCTGTGCGCCAGGACGGCCGCACCGCCACACCGTCGCTGACTCCGTCTGGCTTGTCGTCTCACGCTTGCCGCTCACCCACAGACGCGTAGGCCATGATGCTCATGGCACGGGAGCTCCTGCGTTACCGCCCGGTTGACGACCTCTACGAGGACTGGTTGGACCGCATCGCCGAGCTCGTCAGTGCCGCTATAGGCTCTCATGCACCATCCCTCTCGCTGCCTCGCCCATGTCCAGCTGTGGGCAATGTACCTCACCGAGCGCATCCGCCTCCTCTTCACCAAGACGGCGGCCTCGCGCCGAGACGCGCGGCTCATGAAGCGCCAACGCCTCCTCCGCTTCAAGACGGTGTCCTTGCCCCAAGACATGCGGTCGCGCAGCGTGACCCACCGCGCCGTGTGCCCGTGTGCGAAGAAGGAAGCTGCCGAGAGGTTCCCCGGCCGCAAGAAAACGCTCCAGCGCTCCTGGCGCCATGAAAAGACTGCGTGCTGACCGTGGCATCGGTGCGCGGGCATCAAGGGCAGGCTCCGCCCCTGCTGATGGCCCCGGTTGTCGCCGCAGGCTGTCGGGCTCTCGTTCCCGAGCTACGTAGGGTCGTTTGGCCAGGAAAGTTCAAGCCGGACCTAACTCCACGCTACGACGGAACCCCCGACCCCACAGAGTTCCTACAGCTTTACGAGATGAGCATCGAGGCGGCCAACGGCGATGAAAATTTCATGGGGAACTGGTTTCCCATGGCTCTCAAGGGCGGCGCCTGCTCGTGGCTCCTAAACCTGCCTCCAGGCTCGATCTCCTCCTGGGGTGAGATGCATGACTGCTTTGTTGCCAACTTCCAGGGCACACGCGACCGACCTCCAACCGCGGGTGACCTGCCTACATCAAGCAACAGCCGGGAGACCCTACAGAAGTACATCCAGCGCTTCAACGGTGTGTGTCTCAACATCCCCAAGGTGATGGACGAGGCGTTTCCCGATGGCGTTCGTGACAGCCAGATGAAGGAGGAGCTCGCCATCCATGTGGAGCTGTGGATGACTTTGGAGCTGTTCAACATAGCAACCAAGTGTGCAAGAGCTAATGAGGGGCGTCTCTCCCTCCTCGGCCTCCCTGCTGCAGATGCAGAGGAGAAGAAGGCCAAGGTCAAGGACGTGAAGCACAAAGGAGAGGCCATACTCGCGGCAGAGCCAGACACAAAGCACGACCGAGTCGTCCAAGGGCTGGCGCACGTTCTGCGCTTTCCACAACATACGCAGCCACAACACCAATGATTGTCAAGATCTTAGGACCATTCGAGATGGATGTTTCGGTCAACGCCCCGAGCGCAGCCACCGGGGCTACGGCCGAGGAAGTGGACGAGGTGGAGGATGTTGGGATGACCGCTGGCCCCGCCAAGAGTGGTGCGACGAGCCTCGCGAGTACCGCTGGTAGGATTGGCCTCGTGAGGGCGCCTGGAGGGACCAGCCTCGCGAGTACCACTGGCAGGACCGGCCTCGTGAGGGCGCCTGGAGGGACCAGCCTCGCGAGGACCGTCCTCAGGGCAATCCAGGACTCCCTCCGCTGCCGCCACCGCCAAGGAGGAACGAGGACCACCAACAGGACGAAGGGGCTGGGGGCTTCCAGGAGCCGCGCGCCATCGCTTGCATCTTGGGTGGTGCTCAGGCCCCGACTTCCCAGCACCTTCAAGCAGTTCTCTTGCGAGGTGAATGCAGCCCTCCCCATGCTTGAGGTAACGCGCCCGGTCAGATGGTCCAAGTACGCCATCACCTTTAGCTCGGCGGACCAACTCAAATGTGCGGCAACCGCCGGCATCCTCCCGATGCTCTGTTCACCTGTCATCAGCAATGTTCAAGTCACGAAAACCCTCATTGATTGCGGCGCAGGGCTCAATGTCCTGTCTGTCGAAACGTTCGACAGCCTTCAAGTGCCATATGATTAGCTTCAGCCCACCAAGCCCTTCTCAGGAGTGATTGACGGCTCCACCACCCCGATAGGGCAAGTTCTTTTCCCTGTCACCTTCGGTCAGTGCGACAACTACCACACCGAGCTCGTCGACTTCAATGTTGCCCAGTTCCTCCTGCCGTACAATAACATCCTCGGGTACCCAGCGCTAGCCAAATTCAAGATGTCGGGAAGCTGTGGAATCATCACAATCCCCTGCGAAGAAAGAGACGCGGTGTGCTCCCTCGAGCGGGCCTTCCAAGCCGCAGCAGTCGAAGACCCTGACAGCGCGTGTGTGCAGTACCCTCCTAAGGCCAACCCCAAGAAGAAGAAGTATCTACTCCGCACTAGGCCTCATGGGAGCGGCGCCTCTGGCGGCGCCACCTCAGGATCGGCGCCCGTGCTAGGGGCGCCTCCCTCCCTTGCATAGGAAGGCGTGCCTGGTGCCCTCCTGAGGAAGGGCTGGGGGGCTCTCTTCTGGAGGGCCTCAGACCTGGCTAAGATCATGAGGGAGGCGCTCGGGCACCACGTGGTGGCGTGCTTCATAGCACATTTCCCTCAGTAGTTCATTATCAAGACCACTCAGGATCTTCAGGAAGCAAGGGCAATGCGCGGCGACCATCGCCCACCTGGTGTAGCTCCCCACACGGGCGAGGGTGGTGAGCTGCGCGTCTATGTCGACATCCCAGGGCTCAACATGGCCGCGTCTCATGAGCGCTTCTGGCCTTCATGAGCTAGTCGGTGTGAGGGTCCACTTCACAGCTATGTGCGCATGCCGTTCAGCCTGCCGAGTGCCGCAACCGCCTTCCAGCGCAATCTATAGAGCATGTTGGAAACCCAGGAAGCAAGACATCACGCGGTCCTGGCGGAGATGGAGACGGTCCTCAGGAGGCCACCTGAGCCCTCAGAGCCTCCCGAGGCTCAGGGTCTCGACGGCTCGTGAGGAGCGACTTCCTCAGTGCGTGCCTTCAGCTACCCCAACACTCCTTCGACAACCAAACCAGGTGACATTTTCCAAGTTCATTCAGGTGGGAGCACCCCTCGGGCTGCATTATTCCCAGGTCGCATCGGACTGTCCTTGTGGCATGTATCCACTTGCATCTTTAGTTTACCATGCTGGGGGCGCCCCTCGGGCTGCACCTTCCCCAGGCTAGGCACGGCGTTTGTGCTCGGGTCCGTCCCTACATCGTCGATAAATCGAAAGGCTGACCTCTGTCTGGTGGGCCGACCCCGTTCACGTCACCTCCTGGGGTCGTTGGTGCTTGGCCTTCTCATGCAATAACCTCAGGAGATTCAATCGGCGCAGGTTGTCTAACCATCTCGTAGGAGCACCGCAGTCAACAAGAACTAAGACCAGGCGCAACCCGCCTTGAGGTAGGGCCTCGAGAGTCCCGCGCTGGCTCATGAGTGCCCAGACACACCTCGTCTAGACATACCATGCAAGCCACGTGTCAGGGCAGGGCTATACATGCCTCGGGGGCTCTCTGCAGTAGGGAGTCCCCTCCCACGTGCCAGTGGAAGCACCATGCTCCCCGCTGGCAGTCGACACTACCGAGGAGAGTCTATGGCCGTGCAACTACGAAAGTGCTATGCTCCGCGCTGGTGATAAACAATTGAGGGCGGCCTCATGGCCGTATCAACCTTAGGGAGCCTCCGAGCTCAGTGTCCGGCATCATCGCAACACCTCCCCTCGGGAGAGTCGCGCGAGGGGGCTGGGCATGGGGGCTGCGCTCGGGTCATGCCCAAACGTACGCCACCCTGCCAGGTCCCTCAGACCTAGTCCTCGCGCGCCCTCCCAAGCGGAGCCAAGGTACGAAGGTCGTTTGAACGTCAAGGGGGACTCCTGAGCATCGCGACTTAGGAGCCTAACTGACCACGTAGCCCCTCACTCCTTTGTCCGTCCTGGTGATCCGGACGGCCCAATGGTGGCTGAGGTATGCGCGGGGTCGGGCCCTCCCGACGTAGAATACTAGGCCTACTCCCAGATCTCCTTTCTATAGGATGTTTGCGCGTCAAGTGGGGCTCCTGAGCATCACGACTCAGGAGCCTAACTGACCACGTAGCCCCTCACTCCTTGGTCCGTCCTGGTGATCCGGACGGCCCAATGGTGGCTGACGTATGCATGGGGTCGGGCCCTGCCGACGTAGAACGTAAAGCAAATGGAAAGGAAATCGCAGAATTTCAAAGCGAATATTACAAGACATATTGTTCTCCTGAAACCGAACGCAAGTTTAATGCCTCCATGAGTCATGGTGTGTATTGTTGGAACTAAACAGGAAATGACCCGTCAACAAGTCATCTCGTCATTCCCGGACGCCGCCGTCGGCCACAACGGATGCTTCTCCTTTAGCGGCGTCGCCCTTGCCGGCACCACTGTTGGTGTACAAAAAGAGGGTTACACTTTTTGTACCCCTATAACTGTGCGTGGGCAGTCTGATCCACGGGCACCACCACACTGAGCAAGGCAAGGGAGGTGAGCCAATGTAAGGCCGAAGCTCAGGAGAAGCAGAACGACACCAAGACCAAGACCACATAGAGCAAAGGGGACGAAGCGGACCCCTCCCGGCAAGATCCTTGCCGGGAGGCGGTTTTAGCAAACCCGGCAAGACCCTTGCCATGGCAGCTCGCCCCACACCTATGGAGTAAGTCACCCTTGAGTCCACTGCCCCCATGAGGCAAGGACTCGGGAGACATCCCCATGGTAGCATGCAGATCTTTGTGACGACATTCAAGATCAGATACACCCTTTAGAAGATGATGATCCTTGGCGGGATCCCAGCCAAGGAGGACCACAAGGCCCCCGGCAAGAGCCTTGCCGGGGATGACAGCAGGCGCCACGGAAAGACCCTTGCCGGGGCCCCGGCAAGGCCCTTGCCAAGAACAACCATGGGGCCACCATCAGGCTCATGCCAGTCAAACCTCCATAGCCGTTCGCATGCAGCTACCGACCCAACTAGCTGGGCAGGCACCTGCGTGGCGGCATGCGGAACTTCGTGGAGACCCACCATTGTGCCACCTCAGCTGCCTGCCTACCTACATGGCACCGCGGGCGCCGCTGGCGAGGGCGCGTGTCGACGCGAGAGGGAGCGGCAACCCCTTTCCTATAAAAGGAGGCCCGAGGCGACCAGGAGGAGGATTCGGCTTTTTGGAGCTCCTCACGCCCCATAGCTAGCTCAAGGACACAGATATACAGTCCACCAAAGCAGGAGTAGGGTTTTACGCATCCTCGCGGCCCGAACCTGGATAAACGAACCGTGTGCTATCTGTTTGATCCGCTCTTCTCACGACCCCGTGCCCCGTGACCGTAGTAGGGATTCTTGTGATCGCATAGGTGTCGTTCCCACCGACATCGTTGGCGTGCCAGGTAGAGGGCGCAGTTGTGAGAATCGGCTTTAGTAGTTAGTTCGACGCTTCTTCATCGTCATGGCGCCCAGGAAGAAGACGATGGTGGCGGTTGCCCATTGGAAGTCGGACATCCCGTCCGGACGCGGGCGAGCAGTGGACCGGTTGCAGAAAGGACCCGGGGCGCCGTTCGCGAACACCAACACCGTCCCAGCAGCCGGAGTTTGGGAGGCGGCGATGTTCGTGCGCCTGGTAAGGGCCGCACGCCACCAAATCCAAATACGGAGCCAGGCCCTCTGCGGGTGGCACGGGGCCTTCCAAGATCGCTGCCACCCCGCCCGAAGGCGATGCGAGGTCCTCCAAGACTCCCAGGCCAGCGCCGACGGTGCGCTCCTCTCAAGCGATGCGTGACGAACGGCGTAATCACGCCGAAGACCTCGGGCGTCGCCGCGGGAAGAGCCCTGGGCGCCACTCCCGGGAGGTAGAAGACCTGCCCGCTCGCCGAGTCACTGGTGAAGATGGCATGCGACCGCGGGGTCGTGAAGGAGCTCCTTCTGACATGGTCAGAAGTCGAAGCGCGTCGCGATCCGTGCAGGTTTCGCTACCACCAATGCCAGCAGAAGCCCTGGCGCACGCGCAGTTGCTCCTCGATTTTCCTCCCACTACGGGGAAACTCGACGAATGGAGAGCCACTATCCGAAGCCTTGTTGCGGTGGCCAACAAAGACGAACCGAGTCCGGTGGAGCCCCTGGGTCGACGCTCCGACGGAGTCCCACGCACCAGTGGCAGGAAAGCCGGCGGCGCCGCGACCACGGTGCACTCGCCTCCTCCTCGCCCGGTACCGCGGACGCTAGCCCGTCGCGATGTTACGGGCGACGAAATCTCCATAGCGTTATCCGACCCGCGGAACCACTGTGACCAGCGCCAAGTCCTTCGGGAACGAGAACATGAAGACGCTCGAACCACTATCGAGCGCCGGCGCGGAGCACGCCACCAGTTAGACAGGCGAGCAGGGCCTGTTGTGAACCACCCGGCACCGAAGAGCCCTAGAGGCCTACCTTACGAGGTAGGCTGTACGGCTTTTACCCATGAGCTGCGGCAGTTCCAATGGCCCACTCACCGCACCTTCAAACCTGACGTGGGTGAAAAGTACAGCGGCAAGACTTACCCGTCCGAGTTCCTCTGCATCTACACCATTGCGATGCAAGCTGCCGGAGCCCACAACGATAAGGTGCTTGCGAATTACTTTCCGTTGTCTCTTAAACCCAACGCAATGTCATGGTTGATGCACTTGCCGGTAGAATCTATTTCCTCCTGGTCGGATTTGTGCCATGAGTTTGTGGGTGCCTTTACTTGAGGCCACCAAGCCCATGGCCAAGCAAGCAACCTGCACGTCATTCCCCAGAAGGGAGGCGAGAGTCTCCGCAAGTATATATAGAGGTTCAGCTGGATACAGTACAATATCCCTGATGTTCACCCTGCCGCCATCATCAGCGTGTTCCATCAGAACGTGCGTAACCGCAAGATGCGCGAAGAGCTGGCAATGAACAAGGTGAAAGATGTAGCAGAACTCTATGTTCTTGCTGACAGATGTGCCCGGGCTGAAGAGGGAAGGAATTACCCCGGCGAAGACGCTGGTGTGGAAACCGACTCCTCAGATGAAGATACTGCCGCCCCGGTGAAGAAGGGCCGGCGCCGCAACAGGAAGCGCAAAGGTAAAGCCGTGCTTTCCGTCGAGGGATCTAATGACATCGGCACCACCAAGAAAACCAAGGCAGATGACCCCGGCAAGGAAATTGCCGGATGTGTCGCCTGCCGGGCCTTGGCGGTTGCCGAGAAGCCAGGAAACTCTGACAAGCGATACTGCAAAATCCATCGCACCAAAGGCCATGCTCTCCAAGACTGTCGACAGGTTGAGCTCCTCGATGAGAAGCAGAGGGATGAATATGAGACGCGGGACAAGGAGAAGGGCCAAGACGGTCCTAAGGGGTCCGGCAAGAAACGCGACGGCCAGGCGGGCCATTGCGGCAAGGATAAACAACAGGAGAGGCCCGCCCGCGGCCGTGACAAAAAGCTAGAAGACGACATCACGAAGAGGACGACGAATCCGGTGACCAAGAGTTTCAGAAAGCTACAGAGGCCATGTGCGTTGACGGCGGTGCCTCGCTCCATACTTCTCACCGCCAGCTTAAACAGTGGGCGCGAGAGATTACAGTGGCAGAGTCGTCGTTTGATGCCCAAAGGCCGCTGAAGTGGTCCAGCACACCTATCATTTTTGACACTGAGGATCACCCTGATCGCACTACTGTGGTCGGGTGCTTGCCATTGTTGGTTTCACCAACAATACGCAACCTCAAGGTGACAAAGATGCTAGTCGATGGCGGGGCCGGTCTGAACTTGATCTCACCTACCGTGATCGAGAAACTACAGATTCCTGATGGAGACCTCGAAGAGACGGGCACGTTTCAGGGGGTCAACCCAGGAAGAAGCCAACCTAAGGGAAAGGTCACGCTGCCCGTGACTTTTGGAAGCAACCTGAACTACAGGATGGAGAGGATCGTGTTTGATGTTGCCAAGATCCCCTTGCCTTACAACGGGATCCTTGGCCGCCCAGCGCTGGCCGAGTTCATGGCGGCGTCACACTACGCCTACAACACCCTGAAGATGCCAGGACCTGTGACGATCATCAACATCCCCTCCGATAAGAAAGATGTGCTGATTTGCGCTAACCAACTATACCAGCAAGCAGTTGTAGCAGCTGCCGCCACTAGGGCACTTGCTCCTGCCGCTGGGACCCCGGGAGGGAAGAAGAAGAAGAAGACCGGTGAGACCTCGAACACCCACTACGGCAAGCGCACCTCTTTGGAGTGTAGCGCTCCCGTCGAGGACGTGCCAGAGAGCTCCACCGGCGGAAACAAGAAGCCCACGGCCATACCGCCGGGAACCAAGAAGGTTTCTGTCAATGAGGACGGCACGGGAGGGGCTTTCACCATAAGCTCCACCCTTGATGACAAATAGCAGGACGCGCTCGTCACATTCCTGCGGGCGAATGTCGATGTGTTTGCATGGCAAGCTTCCGACATCCCCGGCGTTCCCAGGGAGGTGATTGAGCACCACCTTGCTGTCTGTCCTCAAGCGCGGCCCGTCAAGCAGAAGGTCAGAAAGCAAGCTTGGGAACAACAAGAGTTCATCACAGAGGAGATCCGGAAACTGGATTTGGTAAGAAGAGTGCTCCATCCAACGTGTTTGGCCAATCCCATCATAGTGCGCAAGGCTAATGGGAAGTGGAGGTTGTGTATTGATTACACAGATATCAATAAGGCTTGTCCTAAGGACCCCTTCCTGTTGCCGCGCATCGACCAGATTGTTGACTCCACAGCTAGGTGTGATCTGTTGTCATTCCTCGATGCCTACTCTGGCTACCACCAGATCTTCATGACAAGAGAAGACGAAGAGAAAACAGCATTCATCACCCCATGTGGTACGTATTGTTTCATGCGGATGCCTTTCGGGCTGAAGAGTGTTGGTTCGACGTTTGCAAGGGCGGTCCAGATTGGTTTCGAACCCCAGCTCCATAGAAATATGGAAGCTTATATGGATGACATAGTGGTCAAAACCAAGGACAGGGCAACCCTCATACCGGATTTGCAAGAAACATTTGCAAACCTGCGCAAGATCAATCTCAAGCTGAACCCTGAGAAGTGCGTCTTTGGCGTCCCGTCCGGCAAGCTTGTCGGGTCATTTGTATCACAGCGTGGGATAGAGGCCAATCCGGACAAGATCAAAGCTGTAGAGCAGATTGAAGCACCCAAGCGAATCAAGGATGTGCGTCGGCTTGCTGGTTGCGTCGCCGCCATGGGAAGATTCATTTCCAAAGTCAGCTGAGCGCGCCCTTCCCTTTTTCAAGATCCTGAAAAAGGCGGGCCCGATGGAGTGGATGCCAGAAGCCGAAGCAGCATTGCAAGATTTGAAGAAGTACCTCTCCTCCACGCCAATACTTGTTGCGCCTAGGCCTCAGGAGCCGTTGCTGCTATACCTGGCGGCAACGAACCAGGTGGTCAGCGCCGCACTAGTGGCGCAGAGAGAGGTTGACGATGAGGTAATGGCAGCGATAGAGCCTGACACCACCAATGCAGAGATGACACAGCCAGTTGAAGTGCCTCCGAAAAAGAAAAATGATGCAGCACCCGATCTACTTTGTTAGTTCCCTCCTGCAGGGAGCTAGATCAACGTACTCCGGTGTGCAGAAACTGCTCTTCAGCCTTCTTATGGCCTCGAGGAAGCTGCGTCACTACTTCCAGGCACACGAGATCACTGTCGTCACTCGCCTCCCTCTGCAACGAATATTGCTCAATCCAGATGCAATGGGAAGAATTGTGGAATGGGCACTGGAGCTGTCCAGCTTTGGCCTCAAGTTTGAAAGTACTTCGATGATTCAGAGCCGAGTCCTGGCGGAGTTCATTGCAGAGTGGACCGCAACGCCTGACGAAGAAGGCTAAGAGACTGCTCTCCCCGGCAAGGAGGCAAGTTGCAGTTGGATCATGTACTTTGATGGAGCTTTCTCCTTACACGACGCTGGGGCTGGCGTACTGCTTGTCGCGCCCACCAGAGAGCACCTCAAGTACGTGATCCAGATGCACTTCCCTAGGGAGGTGTCAACAAACAATATGGCAGAGTACGAAGGGCTGCTTGCCGGTCTTAGGATCGCGGCGGACCTCGGAATCAAGAAGCTCATCGTCAAGGGCGACTCGCAGCTCTTCGTCAAGCAAGTCAACAAGGACTACCAGAGCCGTTGATGAAGGCCTACGTCGATGAAGTGAGAAAGCTGGAAGAGCGTTTCGACGGTATACAGGCTGAATACGTTCCCCGAGTGGAGAACGATATCGCCGATTACCTGTCAAAACGCGCTGCCCTCAAGCTACCTGTGGAACCAGGTACCTCTGTGCTCCAGCTAACTCAACCATCCGTTGATCCATCAACAGAGCAGAACAAGAGAAGGAAATCAGGACCCGGCAAGTACTTTCCCGCTGAGCTCCCCGGAGCCGCCGGCAAGGATGTTGCCGGGGACACTGAACCCTCCACGGGACGGCTAGCTCCGGCGGAGCGTCAAGCTCTTGCCGTCGAGATAGCCGCTCCCATAGCGGAGGAAATGCCTTTAGTCCTCGCCGTAGAGCCGCAGGCTCCAGCATGGGCACAACATACCGTCCGATTCCTCCAAACAGGGGAACTTCGTGAAGAGCGGGAACAAGCAGAAAAAGTAGCCCGTCGCTCTACCATGTACCAGTTCGTCGATGACATCCTGTACAGAAAGAGGCCAAACAGTGTGAAATTGAAGTGTATCCCTTGGGAGGAAGGACTAGAGCTGTTGGTGGAGATACACGGAGGCATATGTGGATCCCACATCGGGTCAAGGGCCCTTGCCGGCAAGGCATTTCCGCAAGGCTTCTTCTGTCCCACCGCCCTCCAGGATGCGACGACACTAGTCACCAGGTGTGAAGCGTGTCAGTTCCATTCAAAGAAGCTTCATCATCCAGCTCAAGCCCTTCAAACCATTCCTCTCTCCTGGCCCTTCTCGGTCTGGGGGCTCGACATACTGGGCCCTTTCTCCGTACTGTCGGGGGCTTTGAGTACTTGTACGTTGCAATCGACAAGTTCACAAAGTGGCCGGAGGTGGAGGCAGTGAGGACGGTCACAGCTCAGTCACCCATCAAGTTCTTCAAGGGACTAGTGTGCCGTTTTGGTGTACCCAACAGGGTCATCACCGACAATGGCACACAGTTCACAAGCCGCACATTCATGCAATATATCCAAGTCCTCGGCAGCAAAGTCTGTTTCGCTTCCGTTGCTCACCCACGAAGCAATGGTCAAGCTGAGAGGGCAAACGCTGAAGTACTGCGAGGCTTAAGGACCAAGACCTTTGACAGGCTGCACAAGAGTGCAAGGCGCTGGATTGATGAGTTGTCGACGGTTCTTTGGTCGATCAGGACGACGCCAAATCGAGCCACCGGCCAGACACCCTTTTCCCTAGTATACGGGTCACCTCGAGTGCTCGCTTATGATGAGCTTGTGCAAGAGCAACTGCGGCAAGATGACGCAATGCTCCTTGAGGAAGATCGTCTTCAGGCGGCTGTGAGAGCAGCACACTACCAGCAAGCCTCTCGCCGCTACCATAGCCGCAAGGTTCATGCCCGAAGCCTTGAGGAAGGCGACCTTGTCCTTCAGCGCGTTCAATCGGCCAAGAATTCCAACAAGTTGACGCCAAAGTGGGAAGGCCCTTATCGGGTAATACGAGTCACCAGGCCCGGCGTAGTCCGCCTGGAGACCGAAGATGCCATTCCGGTGAGTAACTCCTGGAACATTGAGGATCTTCGCAAGTTTTACCCGTGAGGCGCGGCTTGCCGGGCCCCTCGGCAAGCCACCTTTTGTACAAGCATTGCCGATGATGCATGCAACAGTTTCTACAAAGCCAGGCGTAGACCCTGAGCATAAATAAATGAAGCGCTGGCGCCCTAAGTTATAGCATGCATGCTAGGTCGAGTCTTGTCCTTGGTTACGGTTGATAGTGCTTAGCGGCAACTAACCCCTAGCTTAGAGGTCGAGTTTGCGTCTCTTTGTCTTTCTTTTGTCTTCTTTGGTTCACAGGACACACGGATATCCATGCCGAACCACTTGGGGAGGAAAAGAAGATGAGCAGACTAGCATCTAGCCCCCGGCAAGCCAGCATTGCCGGGGGCTGCAAGAGCAAAGATTCACCCACGGCGAACCAGGGTTGCCGGGGGCTGCATCTTCAGATAAGTTCTTCATCCCTTACCATGCATTCCATTATGGATTGAGGTATGTGAAACCTTGTTTTCCCCTAAGCTACTGTGCTCCCATAACTCTAGGCCCTAGGGCTTGTTCCTGGGGCCAAGTTTGGTCGTAGTCACAGCAGCGAAAGGATGAAACAAGGAGCCAGAACCCGCCTCATCCCTGCCTCCGCCAAAGGCGTGAGGAAGGTCGAGCGAAGTGGGGAGACGGCAAGGCCTGTTGCCGGGAAAGGAAATGTTTATCTTGAAGATATCAAGGATTTACTCCTTGTCGTGGGTTCCACACGCAAACAAATGACCCGGCAAGCATCCCTTTTTCATTAAAAACATTCCACTCAGGTACAGTCCATAGGGAATGAAAAACATGAATGATGGGATTACAATTTTTAAATTCAACAAAGTCCCAAAGGCTTACAAACTAAAAAGAGATAAGGTCCCTGTAATCCCTTTCTTGTCCCTCTCCTCAGGAGGCAGGTCAAGGAGGCGAAAGAGACAAAAGGAGCGCCTAGGCGAGCTACGGTTGGCAGAAGACACCAAGAGAACGTCTTGGTGGTCGTCCAAAGGTTGGGTGGTGATGGCGGCACCGGAAGCAAAGCTCGAAGACGAGGTGGCAGGACGTCAGCACATGTCGAAGGCGTCGGTGCCCGCGTACTCCGACTTAACGGCCTTGCCGCCTGCCCTCTTCCTCTTCCGCAGCCTCCCAACGTCAGCCGCCCAAGGAGACGACCCTGAGAAGTTCAGGGAGCCTGGGACACGGATGATGGGGTCGCCGGTGCCGCACGGAGCGGCACCCGACACCTAATCAGACCCGTCATCCTGCCACCTACTACCCTCGTCGTCGCTGCCGCTGTCCTCCTTGTCACTCCCGCCCGAGGAGGAGTCTTCACTATCAGAAAAGCTCTCCACGCAGCACCTTGCACGGGTCCCAAAGCACCCGAAGACCTTGACGGAGAGAAGGACACCCTCCATCATCTTAAAAAGGAGAGTGAGCCCCTCCGTCAAGCGGTGGATATGGGCAAACGTCTTCCATCCCCGACGGAGATACATCACGTGAGGGGCGGGAATTCGACGCGGGCCCGCGTGCCACCGATCCCGCAGCCCCTCATGTGCAGCCACAACGACTCCGGCGGATCCAGCTCCATCTCCTGCTTGAATGGAGTCGGAGGACGAAGGCGACGGTGAGGTGGCCGGCGCAGCCTGACGAAGAACTCGCAAGGGTCGTCCTCAACATGGCCGTCCATGGGGGGAGGAACTGCTGGAGGAGGCGAGGCTGGCGCGCCGCCCCGTCCTCCTCTTCCCCGAGCGCCTCGGCCTCGCCCACGGCCTCGCCCCCTCCTCCTTCCCCTCGCGGCTGGCTCTGCCACCGCGGGTGCAGGAGAAGGAGGGACGCGTTGTCGAGCGGCGACCCTCGCCGCCACCGTTCAAGGACCAGGATTCCCTCTCTCCATGGCGGATGGAAGAGGGGAGCAGGAGCTGAAGGAAGGAGGAGATGAAGGAATGCGGGGCGCCATCCCCCCCTCCCGCTCTTTATAAAGAAACGGGGTGGGGGCTTGGCCGCCCCGCTCAGCCAATCAAGACGCAGAAGGCGTAGGGAACTAGGACCGACCCGCCGTCCCAGCCTGCGGCGGCCCGGTTTCCCGCATCCACCATTCGCCACCCCAAGCGCATGAGAGCCACGTGGCAGGCGTGCAGGACCGAGGCAACGGGTGAGGCGACCTCTCCCCACCCTGTGATCGTAAGGAGTGGACGCCTTGAAGACCACGCCTCGGCCCTGTTCAGTAATTGGGTCGCGCCTCCACGCCTCCCTCCGTTTATGGGGAGGGCGCGAACCGCCCCCTTTACTACGACGTGACGCATGCATGCAAAGCTCAGCCCCACGCATGCCGCCCACGTCACACACGCCTCCCCACGCCGCGCCACGCGTGGGAAGCGTGGGCAGCACAGTGCGTGAAAAACTTACTGCGGTAAAAACCGCCTCGCCTGCCCGCGCACCGTTTTTGGTCCTAGCCCAACGACGCGATTGCGCTTACGTGTGGCCCAGGCCCGAGGGCTCCTGTCGGTGTACAAAAAGAGGGGTACACTTTTTGTACCCCTATAACTGTGCACGGGCAGTCTGAGGCACGGGCACCACCACACTAAGCAAGGCAAGGGAGGTGAGCCAAGGTAAGGCCGAAGCTCAGGAGAAGCTGAACGACACCAAGACCAAGACCACAAAGAGCAAAGGGGACGAAGCGGAACCCCCGGCAAGATCCTTGCCAGGAGGTGGTTTTAGCAAACCCGGCAAGACCCTTGCCGTGGCAGCTCGCCCCACACCTAAGAAGTAAGTCACCCTTGAGTCCACTGCCCCCATGGGGCAAGGATTCAGGAGACATCCCTGTGGTAGCATGCGGATCTTTGTGAAGACATTCAAGATCAGATACACCCTTTAGAAGATGATGATCCTTGGCGGGATCCCACCCAAGGAGGACCACAAGGCCCCCGGCAAGAGTCTTGCCGGGGATGACAGCAGGCGCCACGGCAAGACCCTTGCCGGGGCCCCGACAAGGCCCTTGCCAAGAACACCCGTAGGGCCACCATTAGGCCCATGCCAGTCAAACCTCCACCGTCGTTCGCATGCAGCTGCCGACCCAACCAGCTGGGTAGGCACCTGCATGGCGGCATGGGGATCTTCGTGGAGACACACCACTACGCGACCTCAGCTGCCTGCGTGCCTACATGGCACCGCGGGCGCCGCTAGCCATGGCGCGTGTCGACACGAGAGGGAGCGGCGACAGACGAGACAGGGCTCTCCCCTGTCCCCGATAAAGCAAGGACACCTGGGCAAGACGCATTAAATGCGCCTTGTCATGTAATGCAAGGGATAACCTCACATCACTGTACCCTTTCCACCTCCTGTGTGCCACTGTGGCAACCCCTTTCCTATAAAAGGAGGACCGAGGCGACCAGGAGGAGGATTCGGCTTTTTGGAGCTCCTCACGCCCCATGGCTAGCTCAAGAACACAAATATACAGTCCACCAAAGCAGGAGTAGGGTTATACGCATCCTCGCGGCCCGAACCTGGATAAACAAACTGTGTGCTATATGTTTGATCCGCTCTTCTCATGACCCCGCGCCCCGCGACCGTAGTAGGGATTCTTGTGATCCCATAGGTGTTGTTCCCACCGACAACCATCCGCCGGAGTTGCAGGATCGGCAGCACTGCCAGTTGAACGCACGACATCGAAGGCGCAGAACCTCTTCAGCAGGGCCTCCACCTGGCTCTTCACAGCTTCGGCAGCAGCTGTGTCGTGCTCGTCATCCACAGGTTCCAGCAGCTCATCAAGGTGAGCGGTCGGATCGCGAAGATGGAGGTGGCTGAAGACACGCGTCAACGCGGCTGAAGAAAGAATCTGGGGTTCTTCCTCTGCCAAGGGGCCGACACTGCTCACGACTTCCTCAAGCACCTCGAGCAGAAAAGGAAGCTTCTGGGTGGGGACCTCATTGGCGGTGGCCAGCGACTCCTGCAAGCCCTTCTCATAGAGCGACCGCAGCACCTTGCAGGACCTCTCCTCGAAGAGCTTGAAGGCCGCTCGGTCCTCAGCCAGGACCATCGCTTTGGCATCAAGCTCGGCTTTCTCCGCTTCCATCTCCCGATTCAGCTCCTCCACCCGGCTGCGCTTCACGGCCTGCGCCTTCCCCAACTACTCCAGCTCGCTGTTATGACCCCTGACGGTGTCCTCTCGGGCCTCCATCCTCTCCTCCTCCGCCTTGCGGCCACGAGCTTCTTCCGCATGCTTGTTGGGCTGAGTCTTCAATTCAGCCTCCAGCAACTGGCAGCGATCCTGGGCGGCCCCAACTTCTTTCAGTGCCACCGTGGGAGCGGTCGCGGCCTGAGCTGTGGCCTGCTTGTCCTTCTCAGAGGTTGCTGCCGCTTGGCTCAGCACCGCCCTGTCGGATTTCGGGTTCCGGCAGACCCTTGAGGTTCGAACACTGGGGTGCGCGCGGAGATTTCTCCTCCTACCTTCCTGCACCACTCTGCCATGCTAGGATCAAAGCTATGAAAAGAACAACATAAGGGACATAGGGTTTATACTGGTTTGGGCCATCGTTGTGGTGTAATACCCTACTCCAGTGTGTGGTGTGGTGGATTGCCTCTTGGGCTGATGATGATGAACAATACAAGGGAGAACAGCCTCGCGCGTGTCTGTTCTTGGCTGGGCCGATGAACTGCTGGGAGGAGTTCAGCCACCTTTCTCTATCTCTCTCTCTCTGCTTGCCACTTCTCTGCTTGTCGAGCCCTTGGATGAGACTGGGTCGAACCCTTTGCTACGTGGGTGGCCGGTCCTATTTATAGTGGCCCTGGTCCTCTCCCCAAATATTGAGCGGGAAGGGAGCCAACAATGGCGGGCTAATTTGAAGGGAGACAGCAAGTATCAACTATCCTGACAAAAGTAGTCTTCGCCTGCACAAAGCTCTAGTGATGACGCCGTCTTGGGCTCCACGGTGACCTCCGTCTCGTAATCCTCCTGGTCTTGGTCTCGTTGCACCGAAATGGCAACCTTTGCCTGACGCCTCGGTACTCCGCGGCTGCGCTTGCCCCCTTTGCACCAAAGAGGAAAGGAGGACGCTATGCGGGCTGGCACCTGCCTGGCGCCCTGAGTCGTCATGGCTTGCGTCACGGGTACCTCACGAGGTACCCCGCCTTGATTTCTCCGCCTCCTCGTGAGCCAGCCTGACGAGGCCGTGCCTCAGGAAGCTCCGTGTCGTCCGCCCCGCGAGGCTTGGCCCCTCGCGAGGGTCTTGAGTTTGTGTTGGTGAAGATGGGCCGTGCTGGGCCCCCCTTTGAGCCACGCCGCAGGCCGCAGGCATGCAAGTCTGGGGACCCCTGTTCCCAGAACGCCGACAGTAGCCCCCGCGCCCAAGGCGCGCCCGGACTTGGCCGTGCAGGGAGGCGGAACGGCAAGAGCGAAACGCCGCGGGCCCTAAGAGCCTGCGGCCTTGGGCGCCACGTGGCGGTTGATTGGACGTGGGCATCTCCACTTCCCCACGGCGCCTCGGCAACTACACGGATTGGACAAGTCCCTGCATGCGAAGCGGGTCATAATTACCTGCGATCGTGGGGGCCGTTGGTTGGCCATCGCCAGCCATAAGTATGGACCGGCGCGCGCCCTTCCAGTTCATCCCCCCTTGCTTCTCCTTTTTCTTCATGGCCCCGTCGAGGAGGTTCTCAGCTGCCGAGAAGGGGAAGGCTTGCCGAGTTGAGCCCGCCTCACCCCCACCCAAGCGCGGCCGAGGGCGCCCTCGCAAGCATCCTGTGTCCACCATGGTGTCTCCCCGCGGCCGTGGAGGCGATCTTCAGCATGGCGACAGGCGGATTGCTACAGCCGGGGGGCGCGCTCCGGCTGCGCATCCCCCCAGGCCTCGCGTTCGTGCTGCTGAAGTGCTGCCGGAGTTCATCGTGTGGTCGGCGGAGCCGGCTAGCACCCGGCTTCCGCTTCCTCGCTTCCTCCTCGGTGAGCTCCCGGCTGGCGCCCCGGCGGCCTCTGGCTCTAGGCCGACGGCTGCTGCAGCCGGGCCTCATGGGTCTCTCTGGAGGTCTCCGCGGCCGGGAGCCTGTCCCTGGCCCGCGGTTGGTAGACGTTTGCCCGCGCGCGTGGCCTGAGCCGCCGGTGCACCCTGCACTTCAAGTTCGACGGCGACGCCACCCCCTACGTGAGGGTGTTTGCGGAAGATGGTCGCCGCCTAGGGTGTTGCCCCGAGGGTGATGACCGCGGCTGGGAACCCAACTCCGGTGATGATGGAGAGAGCAGCGCTCGCACGGCTGGTGCCGTTTGGGGTTCCCCAAGCTTCTCCGGTTCTTCTTCACGCGGCGACTCCTCTAGCAGTGGCCGCGATCAGCCTCCACGTCGTCGTATCCGCTTGGGGGGTGGCAACATGTCTGGCCGCCGCCGCACCCTGGTGAAGTGCGAGAGGGAGTCCGCCTGAGCTTCAGAGGCAGCTCGGGCCTTCCCTGCGGGCCGGTGTGAGGCGAGCCGCGCCGGATTTGTTCTTCGTTTTCCCTTTTTCCTGCGTAACAAAGACAATAGTGCGTAGCCCCGCGGGGGCATGTTTGGGTTATTGCTTGTTAATCATCGATTTTCTTTCATTACCGTACCTTCCGGCTATGTGCCCGAGCGTGGATAGTTCCCGGCCCCGGCCGTGGGGTGGCGACCGACCCAGGCCCTTTGTTTGTGCCGCGGTGCCCGTGGGGCACGGATTGGAGGGGTGCTCCTGTAAGGGGCCCGGGTCGCGAATTCTTTGAGTGACTAGGATAGGAACACTCGCGAGGGCGCTCGGCTCTCCCCCTCACGAGGACTTGCACAAGAGAAACCGAGGCAGGAGAGCGAAAAGCCGAAGAACCACAAGCCAAAGTCGGCAACAACTTCAATAAAACTCCAAACGAAGGGGAACAAGCCAACTGCGGAAAGCAAATGAAAAGCCGCGTCCGGCACCTAGTCTAGTCTTCGACGTCTTCTCACCAGCGCGGAGCTAAGTGCTGCCACTGGGAATGGGAGGGAGCCCCAGGGCCTGAGGCCGGCGCTCCTGAGACTCCGGGGCGTGTACAGCCCCAACTCATTAGTACGTGAGAGTGTCACGGGCGGCGAGCTTCACAGGCGTTGGCCTTCTTCACAGGCTCCGGGCCTTTTCTAAAACGCGATAGCTTCACAGGCACTCGCCTTGCTTCACAGGCTCCGGGCGTTTTCCAAAATGCGATATCTTCACAGGCACTCGCCTTGCTTCACAGGCTCCGGGCCTTTTCCAAAACGCGATAGCTTCACAGGCACTCGCCTTGCTTCATAGGCTCCGGGCCTTTTCCAAAACGCGATATCTTCACAGGCACTCGCCTTGCTTCACAGGCTCTGGGCCTTTTCAGGGGTAGAACCTCCGGAGGTGCTGGATGTTCCATGCATTCTGGACCGGCACTCCCTCTTGAGTCTCCAAGCGCGCGGAGCCGGGCCTGAAAACATGAACAACCTTGAACGGGCCCTCCCACATGGGAGGGAGCTTGTGCAATCCCTCCCTGGAGAGATCCCGCCTGAGCACGAGGTCTCCTACCTCAAGAGTCCTGGGGCGGAGTTTGCGGCAGTGATATCGCCACAGTGCTTGTTGGTACCTCGCCGCCCGCAGCGTGGCTTCCCGGCGACGCTCCTCTCCAAGCACGAGGTCCGTCCCCCGCATGGCGTCCTACTGCGCCTCGTCGAACGCCAGGACCCGCGCGGAGCGACGTCTAACCTCGTGAGGGAGGAGTGCTTCTGCTCCGTAGACCAGGAAGAACGGGGTCTCTCCAGTCGGCTTGGTTGCGGTGGTGCGGATGGACCACAGCACGGACTGCAGTTCGTTGTACCAACCTCTGCCGCAAGCCTCCAGCTTCTTCTTGCACGTCCTGGTCTTGAGGCCCCTCAGGACCTCCGCGTTGGCTCGCTCGGCCTAGCCGTTGCTTCGGGGGTGCGCCACTGAAGCGTAGCATATCTGTGTTCCAAGGTTAGCACAGTATGTTTTGAAGAGGTTACTGGTGAACTGCGAACTGTTGTCCGTGATGATGCGATTCGGCACGCCGAACCGGCTCACGATGCCCTTGATGAACTTGACTGCGGAACCCGCAGGAATGGTGTGGACAGCCTCCACTTGAGCCCACTTGGTGAACTTGTCCATGGCAACGTAAAGGTAGCGGTAGCCCCCTGGCGCCCGAGGAAACGGACCCAAGATGTTGAGCCCCCAGACTGCGAATGGCCACGAAAGGGGGATAGTCTGCAAGCCCCCTGCCGGCTGATGGATCTGCTTGGCGTGGAACTGGCAGGCCTCACAAGCCTTCACTAGCTCAACGGCGTCATTGAGCGTGGTGGGCCAGTAAAACCCACTGCGGAACGCCTTGCCAACAAGGGTCCGTGATGACGAATGATGTCCGCAGTCTCCGCCGTGTATATCTTCCAGTAGTTCCTTCCCTTGCTCCCTAGAGATGCAGCGCAGGGATACATCGTTTGCTTGCTTCCGGTAGAGCTCTCCATCTTTGATGCAGTATGTCGTGGCCTGGCGCGCCACTCGCTCAGCTTCCTCCTCCTTCTCCGGCAGGGTGCCTTGCGTTAGGTAGCTCCGGAGCTCCATGATCCAACATCCCTCCTGAGGTTCCATCGTCAGGAGCAGGCGTGCTCCCGAGGCCGGGCCACAAGCCGGAGCTCCTGAGGCAGGTGGCTGAGGGAGCTCCTCCCTGGGCTGAGCCGTGTTTGATAATGACGGTAAGGCTGAAGGCTTGAAGAGCCGCTCCTCGAAAACGCCAGGCTCCTGAGGTAACCGCCTGGACGCGCGTTTGGCGATGTCATCGGCTTCCTAATTGGTGCCACGGGGCACATGCTGCAACTCCAACCCCCAGAACTGCTTCTCCGTCCCGCGGACCTCTGCAAGGTAGGCCTCCATGTGCTCATCCTTCGGCTCGTACACCTTGTTGGAGAAATTGACAAGGAGCTGCGAATCGCCCTTGATGGTGAGGCATTTCACCCCCAGGGCAGCTGAGGCATTTATGCCCGCTATTAAACCTTCATACTCCACTATGTTGTTGGAGACCTTTTTGCCTTGCTGGAAACAAAGCTGCACGGCGTAATAGAGCTTGTCCTGGGTGGGCGATATAAGCACCGCCCCAGCCCCTGTGCCGTGTCTGGAGAACGCCCCATCGAAGTACATGACCCAGCCTTCTGGCACCTCGCTTCCCGGGGACAGGGATCGATCCTCGTCGGCCTTGAGGCCTGGCGCCTCCGTCCATTCTGCCACAAAATATGCCAACGCTGCTCCCTTGATGACTCTGGTCGTGCTGAATTCGAGCTGAAACGCTTGCAGCTCTATGTCCACTCAGCGACCCTCCCAACTGAATTGGTGCTCCTGAGCACCCTCTCCAGGGGGTATGACGAGATGACCTTGATGGGGTGGCCCTGAAAATAGTGTCGCAGTTTGCGCGAAGCCACCGATAGCGCGAGGAAGAGTTTTTGAGGCATGGGGTACCGTGCTCTTGCATCCCGCAGCACTGTGCTGACGAAGTACACTGGGTGCTCAATGAGGTGGAGTGCGTCAGTGCTGGTGGCTCCCTTCGGAGACCGTGGCACCTCTTGAGGCAATGGTGCCTCCTGAGACTAGCCATCTGGAAGAGGGGCCTCTTCCGCCTCTGGTGCGCCCCTCTGCGGTGGCTGACCCTCCTCAGCCATGATGGCGGTTTCTATGGGCCTTCCTTGTCGCTGTTCTTCCTTATCCCGGGCTGTCGCCGTGGTTTTGATCCGGCGCTCCTCTCTGACTGCTACGAAGGCTGCGCTGGCGGAGTAGGGAGTGGCGGCGAGGTAGAGCACCAGGGGCTCCTGAGGGCGCGGCGCCACCATGACCGGTGGGCTGGTCAGGTATCTCTTGAGATCCTGGAACGCCTTGTCGGCCTCTTCAGTCCACTCGAAGGGCCCTTTTTCTTCATTAGCTGGAAGAAGGGCAGGGCTCGTTCCCCCAACTTGGAGATGAAGCGCCCTAGCGAGGTCACGCGCCCCGTGAGCTTCTTCATTTCTCTGAGGGTCTTTGGCGGGCTCATGTCTTCCACCGCCTTGACCTTCTCTGGGTTATCCTCGATGCCTCGGTGGGACACGAGGAAACCCAAGAGCTTGCCCGAGGGGACTCCGAACACACAGTTCTCTGGGTTGAGCCGTAGGTTCACTGTGTTGAGGCTCGGGAAGGTTTCCTCCAGGTCTTGTATCAAGGTCCTGGCCTCCCGAGATTTTACCATGATGTTATCGTCACAAGCTTCAACATTCTTCCCGAGCTGCGGGCCCAAGGTGATATGCATCAGCCGCTGAAAGGTCGCCCCTGCGTTACGCAGCCTGAATGGCATGCCGGTGTAGCAGTACACCCCGCACGGGGTTAGGAAGGCCGTCTTCTCGACGTCTTCCATCGCCTTCTTGATCTGGTGATACCCAGAGAAGGCATCCAGGAAGCACAACATGTCGCATTCCGCAGTGGAATCAACGATCTGGTCGATGCGGGGGAGCGGGAACGGATCTTGCGGGAACGCTTTGTTGAGGTTGGTGAAGTCGACACACATGCGTTCCTTCCCTCCCTTCTTCGGCACAACGACGGGGTTGGCCAACCAATCTGGGTATCGGACCTCGCGAATCACCCCAGCGGCCTCTAATTTGCGGGTCTCTTGGACGATGAAGGCCTGCTTTTCTGTGGACTGCCGCCTAGCATTCTGCTTCACAGGGCGCACGTTTGGGCACACGTTGAGGTGATGCTCGATTACGCTCCTGGGGATCCCTGCCAACTGGTCCGGCTCCCAAGCAAATACTTTCTTGTTTGTGCGCAAGAACACGACCAGGGCCTCGTCCTGCTCGGGTTTGAGGTGGGCGCCTATGGTGAAAGTGGCGTTGGTGGACCCATCCTCATCGATGGGTACCTGCTTGGTTTTTGCCTTGTCTTGGGTGAACAACTGCTTCTTCTTGGCGGGCGCAGCCCCCTTGGGCTCGGGGTCCCCCAAGTCGGCAGGCTGTGCCGACGCTGCTGTCCTGAAGATGAGCTTGAGCACCCGCAGAGCGTCACCGGTATCCCCGTGCACGGTGAGGACACCGCTGCTCCCGGGCATCTTCATGAGGTTGTACGCCGGGTGCGTTGCGGCCAAGAACTGGGCCAACGCTGGGTAGCCGATGATGGCGTTGTAGGGGAGGCCGATGGGGGCGATGTCGAAGTCGACCAGCTCCGTGCGGAAGTTGTCATAGTTGCCGAAGGTCACTGGGAGCCGGATCTGCCCCAAGGAGCTAGACGACCTGCCCCCAACGCCTGAGAAGGGCCGGCTGGGCTGCAACCGTTCCAGGGGTATGCTGAGGAGGTTGAAGGCCTCGACCGATAGCATGCTGAGGCCCGCCCCGCCATCGATGAGAGTTCTGGTGATGGCCACCTGGCAGATGGTGGGGGTGCATAGCATGGGAAGCGCGCCCGAGCAGGCCGAGTTGGAGGGGTGGTCCTCAGGGCTGAAGCTCAGGCCGGTCTCGGGCGCCGCCCGATCCAGGGGAGCCCCCTGCCGTGTGGAAACGGCGCTGACCCGGCAGATGAACGGCTTGATGTGGTAACTAGTAGGCGGCGGCTGCGAGCCGCCCAAGAGGGCCGCGACGACTAGCGGTGTTGGTCCAGAGCGATAGGCGGGGAAGAGGTTGCGGGGATCCATGGGGGCACGGAGCACGCGGGACGAAGAACCAGCTGGGGTGAGCGAGTGAGTTGTGGTGCGGCCGTCTTGCCGCACGGACAGATGCCGGGACGATGCTTGCCGCTCGTCCCTCGCCGGGCCGGTAGCGGCGTTGACGGCAGGTGACGGGGAACGGCGAGGGCGCCCGCCGACAGGGGCTGTCTGGGCGACGCAGGAAGCGAGGGCGGCCCGACGCTATGCGCGGGCCCGACGTGCGTCAGACATGGGCGCGATGGTCGGAGGAGAATGGAGCGGTGGAAGACAAATTCCGGTGCACCCCTACCTGGCGCGCCAAATATCGGATTTCGGGTTCCAGCAGACCCTTGAGGTTCGAACACTGGGGTGCGCACGGAGATTTCGCCTCCTACCTTCCTGCACCCCTCCGCCACGCTAGGATCAAAGCTATGAAAAGAACAACATAAGGGACACAGGGTTTATACTGGTTCGGGCCACCATTGTGGTGTAATACCCTACTCCAGTGTGTGGTGTGGTGGATTGCCTCTTGGGCTGATGATGATGAACAATACAAGGGAGAACAGCCTCGCGAGGGTCTGTTCTTGGCTGGGGCGATGAACTGCTGGGAGGAGTTCAGCCACCTTTCTCTATCTCTCTCTCTCTCTGCTTGCCACCTCTCTGCTTGTCGAGCCCTTGGAGGAGACTGGGCCGAACCCTTTGGTACGTGGGTGGCCTGTCCTATTTGAAGGGGGACAGCAAGTATCAACTATCCTGACAAAAGTAGTCTTCGCCTGCGCAAAGCTCTGGTGATAACGCCGTCTTGGGCTCCACGGTGACATTCGTCTCGTAGTCCTCCTGGTCTTGGTCTCGGTACTCCGCGGCTGCGTTTGCCCCCTTTGCACCAAAGAGGAAAGGAGGACGCTGTGCGGGCTGGCACCCACCTGGCGCCCTGAGTCATCATGGCTTGCATCACGGGCACCTCACGAGGTACCCCGCCTTGATCTCTCCGCCTCCTCGTGAGCCAGCCTGACCAGGCCAAGCCTGAGGAAGCTCCGTGTCGTCCGCCCCGCGAGGCTTGGCCCCACGCGAGGGTCTTCAGTTTGTGTTGGTGAAGATGGGCCGTGATGGGTCCCCCTTTGAGCCATGCCGCAGGCCGCAGGCAGGCAAGTCTGGGGACCCCCATTCCTAGAACGCCGACACGCCCGAACGGACACCTCTGAGTGAAGCCAGCCAGAGAGCAGCTCCAGGCGCCCAGCTACCAGGCAGGGGTCGGCACCCTGAAGATTTTCTCGCAGCAGGGTCATCACAGAAAGAGCGCGCTCCAGGATGTCATGGGAGGCGAAAGGACCCAGAGATTGCGGTGCGGCAGGAGGGCGAGGAGGTGACGTCGTCACCATGACCTTGGAGACCATAAGCTCCTGAGCTTTGGGGACCCTAGCGCTCGGGCCGGACGTTTGCACCTCCGGAGCCAGCGGGGCCATGGGGGCTGGCTCCTCCCGAGGATGCTCTCCCAAGCCTCACGAGGATGATCGGGGCGGAGAAGTGCGAGCGCCGTCGCAGCCCTTGTCCATAGAGAAGGGTGCGGCCACCGTAGGTGATCTGGTCCCTAGCAGCACCGCCTCTTCCTCCTTCCTCTTCTTCGCCGCGGGCGACGGCCTAATCAAGCAACAGAGAAGCGTCAAGGATAAGCAGCAGAAGCAAGAACAAGACAGGACAAGAACACTTACTAGTCCACCACGGCGTATTTCCTCCACTTCTTAAGCTTGAAGCCTGAGAGCCTCGCAGCCTGAGGCACAAGAGCGCGGGCTCCAGGAGCGGAAGTGGGGGCAGCAGATGGACCGGAAGCAGCTCCAAGCGGTGTCGGTGCAGGAGCGTCGTCGCGGGAGATCGACACCCGACCTTCCCCTCATCGGAATATCGACCGGTGACCTCCTCTGGGGGCTGGCCTTGGACCTCGAGGTGCCCCCAACCACGGGCGGCTCCTCACCCTCCAGGGGGACATCGGCCTCGTCATCATCATCAGGCAGGGTGTGGAGGATGTCAGCCTTGCGTAAGGGGGAGGTCTCCCCCGCCCCTTCGTGGGTCGCCTCCGAGTCGCGATCTTCCTCTCCCTCTTCTTCCTCCTCACCCTCCTCATGAGACTCGCCCGAAGACACGACCACCGGAGTTGTTGCCACCAGGATGTCGCTGGGCGCAGGCGACATGAGCCCACGCTCGTCGAAGGCTGGCAGAGCGGCGATGACCTCTGCCTCATTCGAGCGGCGGTACAGAGGAATAAGGCCATCAAGAGGGTACCCTTGGTCGTCCCCGACCAAGGAACAAAGAGCCGAGCGCAATTCCTCATTGGAAAGGAGCTTTGGGCGTAGGAGGAGGTCGGCCTCTCCTTCTCCAAGTTTCCACAATGGGCGCGGGCACGACTGGAGGGGAGCAACACATTACGCCATGAATTCATGGGCAATCATGGCCCCCGTCAGCTTCGCTGTCCTTGAATCACCAGGCTTCAGGTCGGCAGTCATCCTCTCTAGAACCCGCGTCGCCCGCGGGTCGGTGAACTTCGCGTGAAGCCACCCCTCGTGGGACACAGGCATCTCCGACGACAGCACCAGCCGGGGGTGGACGCGCTTGGCGTCCATCAGGACCCATTTGCTCCTGAAGCCCTCGGCCTTCTTCCCGGCCTTCGAGATGGCATTGGTCTTGTTGGCCGCGACAAAGCCAACACACCCCAAGCAGGGGCCCTCCTTAAGCCGAAGAAAGAAGAATTGGTGCAACAGTGCCACGAACAGCATCACCCCGACGTACGCCTCGCAGTAGAAGGCGGAAATCAATAGAAGAAGGACGGAGTTGGGATGAAGATGAAGGGCGTGGATCTTGTTGTGACTGAGGACGGAGTAGAAGAAGTCTGTAACACCCTCGATGCGACTATATCTCCCACGTGTTGAGGCACGACTTAGAGGCATAATCGCATTGAAGGCATATGTCGCAAGTAGGCAATCTTCACAACATCCCATGTAATATATATATATACATATATATAAGGGGAGATAACATAGTTGGCTTACACTCGCCACGTCAATCAAGTACATAAATAACATTACATCATCCAAACACTCATGGCCCGACTATGGCGCCAAATTAAAAGAGAGCCCAACATGCGACAACGGTCCCGTTCACCCCCAACTGGGCACCACTACTGATCATCGGGAAAGGAAACATAGTAACGTTGAGAGTCCTCGTCGAGCTCCCACTTGAGCTCATACGCGTCTCCTGGAGCGGAATCATCAGGCCCTGCATCTGGTGTAATAGTAATCTGTGACCCACAAGGACTCAGCAATCTCGCACCCTCGCGATCAAGACTATTTAAGCTTATAGGTAAGGCAAGGTAAAATATATGGAGCTGCAGCAAGCGACTAGCAAGTATGGTGGCTAACTTATTCACAAAAGAGAGCGAGAAGAGGAGCCAAGGCGCGAGCGAGAAACTAGAGAGCAACCTGCGCAAACATTACTCCAACACCGTGTCCACTTCCCGGACTCCGCCGAGAAGAGGCCATCACGGTAACACACTCGGTTGATTCATTTTAATTAAGTTAAGGTTCAAGTTATCTACAACCGGACATTAACAAATTCCCATCTGCCAATAACCGCGGGCACGGCTTTCAAAAGTTCAAATCCCTGCAGGGGAGTCCCAACTTAGCCCATGACAAGCTCTCACGGTCAGCGAAGGAATAGACCTCCTCCCAAGACGTTCTGATCAGACTCGGTATCTCGGTTACTCAAGACACTTCGACAGGTTAAAACAATACCAGCAACACCGCCCGAATGTGCCAACAAATCCCGATAGGAGCTGCACATATCTCCTTCTCAAGGCACACTCAGATTGTCCAAACTTCCGGTAGGCCAGCCCAGATTTTCCCCTGGTAGCCACCGGCGGCTGACAGTTTGGACCAACACTCAGAGGAGCACTGGCCCGGGGGGGGGGGGGTTAAAATAATGATGACCCTTGAGTCTGCAGAACCCAAAGGAAAGAAAAGGCTAGGTGGCAAATGGTAAAACCAAGGTTGGGCATTGCTGGAAAAGCTTTAATCAAGGCGAACTATCAAGGGGTTCCCACTATAACCCAACCGCGTAAGGAACGCAAAAATTCGGGAACATAACACCGATATGACGGAAACTAGGGCGGCAAGAGTGGAACAAAACACTAGGCGAGAGGCCGAGCCTTCCACCCTTTACCAAGTATATAGATGCATTAAGATAGCAAGATAATATAATGATATCCCAACAAGTAATTAAAGATTCCAACAGGGAACGACCTTCAATCTTCACCTGCAACTAGCAACGCTATAAGAGGGGCTGAGCAAAGCGGTAACATAGCCAATCAACGGTTTGATAGGACAAAGCTGGGTTAGAAGTTTGACATGGCAATTTGGGAGGCTTGCAAGCAAATGGTAGGCATCGTAGCATTGGCATAGCAAAAAGCGAGCAAACTAGCATAGCAAAGATAGTAGTGATTTCGAGGGTATGATCATCTTGCCTGCACAGTTGTCAGAGTTGACTGGATCCTTGAAAGCAAATTCAACGGGCTCCTCATTAGTGAACTCGTCTCCCTTCTCTACCCAAACAAGACAAACAAGCAACAAGGATACAATCAACCACGTGCAAGACCAAGCAATATGATGCAATGATGATATGCTATGCGGAATGCGATGCGGGATGCAAAATGCAAGATATGACAGGAAATGCATGAACCTGGCCTCAACTTGGAAATCCAAGTGTTCCACTGGAAAGATGAGATGAAATCGCTTGAAAACGATATAAAGAACGCCGGAGTCGGAGTTACGGTTTGGAAATGGCAAGCGATTCAAATATGACACCGATCTTAGATTTACAGCAAGTAGGCATCTAAATGCAATGAGATGAACATGCTACAGCACCCAAACATGACAAAAAAATACATCACAGGGATGCATACAAGATGCTTAACAAAAGTCTAGCTCTGAGCTACGGCCAATTCATCCATTAACAGGTTCAAACAAGCATGGCAAAAATGCATATGACAAACAGATCTCTGACTTAGTGAAATTAACACTTGTCTGGAATTTCAGATCAGGTAGCCATCTTCGGAGCAACAAAACTACATGCTACAGGATCTGAACATGGAAAACTAAAGCATGGCATGGAGCTACTCAAAGAGCTTAACAAAAGTCCCTTAGTGACCTTGAGCCAAAAGGGATCAGAAAATACAATTGCAAGCACGTGAACATAGCAAAAACATAATCAGTTTTCAGACTTAGTGAAAACTGGAGCAAGCTGAGATATAACTCAAGTAGGCATGTTTACGAGCTCGATGCACTCACGACGGTGCAAGGAATGGGAAGACAATCATACACCCATCAAGAAGGCACAAAATGAAAGATAGAAATGGCAAGAACAATAGCATAGCATGCACGGGTCAACTACAATATCACCGGCAAAATTGCAAACAAGTTGACAATCTGCCCAGATTCACAAAGTAGCAAAAGTAGAGCTCGATTGACTCAAGCTAGGGTACTCCATAATTGCAAAAAAAGACATGGATGGATAGAGCACTAGAATATTAACAAAACATCCTTACTGATCATGCTCAAAAGAGGCACGGATCACTAGGAAACAACCTGAATATATGGCATCATGAGCTAAACAGATCCAGGACTTAGTGAAATTACTAAGTCCCTGAAAACAGAATTAGCAAGTGCACCACTTTGCAAGCTTGCACAAGTCACCATACACATCACAAAAATACATGGGTTGCACCTCTGGAAAGATGACAAAACCCTTAACAAAACACATGTAGAGCACTAGGGCATATCATGCACACATTAATCATGGCAAAAATGACAAAAACCTAAACGGATTAGCAGATCTGACAATAATCTCAAGTAGCCCTCTTCTAACAGCATTTCGGGCATCAATATGAACTTAAATGAAAATGATTCAATGGAATTAAATGATGTACTCTCTAAGATGAACATTTTGATATGCTATATGCATGAATCAGAGCTACGGATGCAAAGTTACAGGGTCATGAACCTGTGCACTTGTACTAAAATTTCTGGAACCTGTGCAAAGTTACGAATTTGACCTAGGGTTTTTTGGATTTAGATCTCGCGCACGGAAATTGAGGAACTCCGGCGAGGAACTGTAGCTGCCGGAGAGGAGGAGGTTGCCGGCGACGAGGGGGAGGCCGGACGGCGGCGGCGGCTGCGGCGGGCGGCGCTGCGGAGGCGGTCGGAGGCGGCGGCGCCGGGCAGAGGCGGCTGCCTCCTGCGGGTCAACGACGCCGGCGATGGCGCGCGGCGGCTCAGGCAGCCGAGGCTGGGGAAGACGGCGGAGCGCGGCGGAGGGCGTTGCCGGCTCAGGAGGAGATGGCGGCGGGACGACGCGGGTGCGGGCGGCGGCGACTGGGCCCGTGGGGCCCCGCTACGGGCCTCGGCGGGCCGGGCGGCGGGGAGGCGCGGCGATGCGGTCCCGCGGCCACGTGGCGGCGCGCGATTCGCGGCGGAGGTGATGTCCGGCCCGGACGGACAATGTCCGGTGCGGCGCGGTTGATTTTTAGGGTTTCGGGGGGGAGAAAGATCCGGATTTGGAGGTGGTGTTTAAGTAGGCATAGAGGGAGCTAGGAGAGTCCAAGTGAGGTGCGGTTTTCGGCCACGCGATCGTGATCGAACGATCTAGATGATGGAGCAGAGTTAGGTGGGTTTTGGGCCAAATTGGAGGGGTGTTGGGCTGCAACACACACGAGGCCTTTTCGGTCCCTCGGTTAACCGTTGGAGTATCAAACGAAGTCCAAATGATACAAAACTTGACAGGCGGTCTACCGGTAGTAAACCAAGGCCGCTTGGCAAGTCTCGGTCCAATCCGGAAATTTTTAATCCCCACACACGGAATAAAGCTAGAAATGACCACCGGAGGAGAACGAAGCGCCGGAATGCAAAACGGACAACGGGGAAAATGCTCGAATGCATGAGACGAACACGTATGGAAATGCAATGCACATGATGACATGATAAGAGATGCATGACAACGATAACAACACACGGAGACAAAGACCCGAACCCGAGAAAATAAATATAACTTAATGCCGGAAACGGCAAGAGTTGGAGTACAAATTGGAAAAGTTACATTCGGGGTGTTACAACACTCCACCACTACGAAAGGATCTCGTCCCGAGATCTAGGACTGAAAGAACGCCGGGTACTCAGAACGGAGGTGATCCTCGCGTTCCCAGGTAGCTTCACAGTCGGAATGGTGTGACCACTTGACTTTGAGAAATTTGATTCACTTGTTGCAAGTCTTGCGTTCAGTCTCTTCAAGAATAGCAACTGGGTGCTCATGATAAGAGAGATCTTCTTGGAGCTCAATGTCCTCGAAGTTTACGGTGCGGTCAGGAGTCTTGAAGAACTTTCGAAGCTGAGAGACATGGAACACGTCATGAACATTTGCAAAGTTTGAAGGAAGCTCGAGTTGATAGGCGAGGTCGCCTCTCTTGCTGACAATCTTGAAAGGTCCCACGTATCTAGGGGCAAGCTTCCCTTTGATACCGAAGCGACGAGTACCTTTCATAGGAGATACGTGGAGGTAAACATGATCTCAGATCTCAAAAGCCAAATCACGGTGCTTACTATCATAGTAACTCTTCTGCGAGATTGGGCTGCTTTGAGGTTATCACGAATGACTTTGCACATTTCCTCTGTCTCTGTGATTAAGTCATTACCCAAAAGCTGACGTTGACCGGTTTCGGACCAGTTGAGAGGGGTACGGCACTTCCTGCCATACAGAATTTCAAATGGGGCCTTGCCCGAACTTGCTTGAAAACTGTTGTTGTAGGACAATTCGGCACAAGGAAGACAATCCTCCCACTTCATGCCGAAGGAGATCACACAAGCCCTGAGCATATCTTCAAGAATCTGGTTAACACGCTCGACTTGACCGCTAGTTTGAGGATGGAAAGCTGTGCTGAAGCGGATGTTGGTGCCCATGGCCTTCTGAAAAGAATCCCAAAACTTCGATGTAAAGATGCTGCCACGGTCTGAAGAGATCATTTGAGGAATGCCGTGCAGAGAGACAATACGAGAGGTATAGAGTTCCGCCAATTGAGCTGCAGTGATCGACTCTTTGATAGGCAGAAAATGAGCCACTTTGCTGAGTTTGTCGATGACAACGAATATAGCATCATTGCCATGCTTGGACTTTGGAAACCCAGTCACAAAGTCCATTTCAATGTGGTCAAACTTCCATTCTGAAATGGCCTGAGGTTGGAGGAGACCAGCTGGCCTTTGGTGTTCTGCCTTGACTCTTCTGCAGACGTCACATTCATTCACGAATTGAGCAATCTCGCGCTTCATTCGAGTCCACCAATAAGCTTGCTTGAGGTCCTGATACATCTTCGTGCTCCCAAGGTGGATGGAGAGGAGAGAATTGTGAGCCTCGTTCATGATCACTTTACGGAGGTCACCTTTGGGTACAACAATACGATCCTCGAAGAAAAGAGTGTCCTTGTCATCAAGGCGGTAGCACTTGTACTTGGACTGGCTCTTGGCAATCCCAATCTTCACCTTTTTCACCATAGCATCAAGAAGCTGGGCTTGGCGAATCTGGTCGTCCAATGTAGGAGAGACTTGAAGGTTGGCGAGGAAACCTTGAGGAACAACTTGCAGATTAAGTTTGCGGAAAGCTTCACAAAGCTCGGGTTGATAAGGCTTGAGAATCAGACTTTTGCAGTAAGCTTTCCTGCTCAAAGCGTCAGCAATCACATTGGCCTTGCCTAGAGTATACTCGATACATGGATTATACTCTTGAACCATTTCGACCCATCAAGTTTGCCTGAGATTGAGATTAGGTTGAGTGAAGATGTACTTGAGACTCTTGTGATCAGTGAAAATGTCCACTTTTCTTCCCAATAGAAGATGTCTCCAAGTCAAAAGAGCATGCACAACTGCCGCCAACTCGAGATCATGAGTGGGGTAGTTCTTATCATTAGGCTTCGACTGGCGAGAGGTATAAGCAACAACTTTCTTCTCTTGCATCAATACCGCGCCAAGACCTTGGAGAGAGGCATCACAAAAGACCTCGTACGGTTTGGATTCATCAGGCGGAGTCAGAACTGGAGCAGTGATCAATTTCTCTTTCAAAGTATTGAAAGCAATATCACACTCCGGAGACCAAACGTACTTGACGTGCTTCGGGAGAAGATTTGTGAGAGGCTTCGCGATCTTAGAAAAGTTTTCAACGAATCTTCGGCAATAGCTTGCGAGACCGAGAAAACTGCGGAGTTGCTTCACGTTCTGAGGAGGTTCCCAATTCACAATTGCAGACACCTTCTCAGGATTCACGGCAATGCCCTTGGCAGAGATGATATGACCAAGATAAAGAACCTCATCGAGCCAAAATTCACACTTGGAGAACTTGGCGTAGAACTTGTGTTCCCTCAACTTATCAAGCACCAAACGCAAGTGTTTGGCATGATCTTCCTTGTTCTTGGAGAAAACTAGAATGTCGTCGAGATAGACCAAAACGAAGTCATTGGTGTAGGCGTTGAAGATGAAGTTCATCATGTGAGAGAACGTCGGAGGAGCGTTGACGAGACCAAAAGACATGACAGTGTATTCATATGAACCAAAACTTGTCCTGAAAGCCGTCTTGGGAATATCTTGCTCACGGATTCGAATCTGATGATAACCTATACGGAGATCAAGCTTGGAGAATACTTTGGCACCTTTGAGTTGTTCGAACAGCTCATTGATGTTGGGAAGTGGTTATTTGTTCTTGATGGTCTTCTTGTTCACTGGACGGTAATCAACACAAAGTCGGTCCGATCCATCCTTCTTCTTCACAAAAAGAACACCACAACCCCACGGAGAAGAACTAGGCCGGATGAGACCCATTTTCTCTTGAATATCGAGTTGCTTCTTCAACTCCTTCAACTCTTCAGGTCCGAGCTTGTAAGGACGTTTGCACACAGGTTCCGTGCCAGGCTCAAGATCAATAACGAATTCAACTGGCCGATGCGGAGGCATTCCTGGAAGCTCTTCTGGGAAGACGTCTTAATATTCGCAAACGACTGGAATTTGCGATATGGAATCCAATTCACCCTTCTCATCGAGAGAAAACAGACGGATGGTATTATCCTGGGCGGCAAAGACAATTACATCCTCAGTCGTATGAGTCAATTGAATCTGCCTGGCTGCACAATCAAGCTGAGCCTTGTGCTTAGAAAGCCAATCCATCCCGAGAATAAGATCAATATCCGAGTTACCAAGAACCATTGGAGAAGCCAGAAACTTGAAATCACTCATCATGATAGAAATATCCAGAATCTCGTGATTAGCAAGCAAACATTTCCCGGAGAGACAACTGCTAACAGTTTATGCATAACTTGGGAAGTCAACTCATGTTTGATGCAAAAGGTTTCGAGATGAAGCAATGCGATGCACCAGTGTCAAAAAGAACTTTTGCAGGAACATCGTTAACAGGAAGGTTACCCACAATCACATCTGACGAGTCCTCTGCCTGGGTTGCATTCATCAAGTTGACCTTGGCGTGCTTGCGGTTATGCTTGACCACAGCTGTACTTGCCGATCTGACAGGAGGAGGAGGAGGAAGATGCCTCTGGTTGAAACACTTGTTGGCATAGTGACCCTTCTGTTGGCACTTGTTGCACGTGACCTCTGAAAGCGGACGGTGATACGGAGCACTCGATCTTGGAGCTTGAGACGAAGTCTTGTTCTGAAAGCCAGGGTTGGGTGGGTGGGAAGAACCACTGCCACCTTTGCTCTTCTGCTGATACGGCTGACGGAACGGAGGAGGAGGAAGCCAAAACTTCTTCTGCTTGGCCACTTGAGTAGAGGAAGAAGGAGTAACATCTCTGACTCGCTTCTTGGAAGCATCACACCTCAACTGAGCAGCCTCTTGCTTCAGTGCCATGTTGTAGAATTCATCGTATCTCAAGGGCTCAAAGAGAACAAGAGCGAGCTGAATTTCTTCTCTGAGACCACCCCTGAACTGTTATATCATGCTCTTCTCATCAGGGATGTCCTGCTTGGCAAAGCGGGTGAGCTTCTGGAACAACTTGTTGTAGTCATAGACAGACAAAGAGCCTTGCTTCAGATTGCGGAATTCCTCATGCTTGCTTTCATCCACGCTTTGAGGAATATGATGAGCTCGGAAATCTCGACGGAAATCATCCCAAGTGATAACACGTCCACCTATGGAGTCCTTGTACTGCTGGAACCATTCTGCAGCTTGATCTTTGAGTTGGAAGGAAGCGAACTTAACAAAGTCCTCAGGCTTGACGTTACTCCACTCGAAATGCTTGCACAGATCCACTAGCCAATCGTCAGCATCGGTTGCCTCAACACAATTGCTGAAAGTCTTTGGCCCGTTAGCAAGGAACTGGTTGAGTGAAAGAAAGTGATTCTGATTGCTGCCTTGATTCCCTTGGTTGCCTTGATTGCGCTCTTGAAGAATTTGCATGATCAACTGTGTGCTTGTATTGGTTGCAGCCATCACAGCTTGCCATGCCTTCAGAGGAGGTGGAGGTGGTGGTGGATCAGGATTCAGAGTCGTGCACATTGGAGGAGCCATCCTGAAGAGGTTGACCACCATTAGCACATTGATAGATAGATATTGAAGCTGAATCCAATGGAATGAAAATTGCAACATATAGTCTGCACATCCGAACAAAATGAACGAATGCATTCCTCTTGAAATGGTCACATATCCATAAATTGAGAAGCCACGTAGAATTAAGGTAGAGAAATAATTCAACAAGGTACGGATCAAGAACGCATAATCGGTAAGAAATCCCAATCTCAAACCAATATCCGTGGAAGAAGAACTAGAGCTACAAGAATTCCCACCTATGAAACTCCCGAACCTTTCTGGTTATGCAATCAGGTGTTGGGGATACAGGGGAAGCATAATATCACACCCAAACTAGCAAATCCTACATCCAGCTGTATCCATCCTTCAACACATAACCAAGAAACCTTCGGAAACCATCTACCTCAACCTTCGAAAAGCATCCATTATACAAGTTATGGCGATACTCCCGAACTCCCGCCCCAGTACTGGGTGGTGTCGAGGTTATCTCACCAACGAACTGCATAAAAGAGATTTTCGATGTCGGCGTACTACACTCAGGTATTCCAGAACTGCAATGATAAAATTATGATGACAACACCTCAGAGCTCAACTCCCCGGGACACTTCCACTAAACCCCTGACAGGAGGCACCAAGACAATGTTCTCATCATAAAACCATCGGAACGATTCCAAAATACCCGCGTGATCCTAAATTTTTTTTTGTGAAATTTGAGAAGAGAAGAGTCAAAACTCTACGTCAAGATGCCTTACCAGAGCGATGAGGAGACTGGGAAGTAAAAAGAATTCCTAATCTCTCCGATATATAATTCCTAAAAGGCTCAAAACATTTTTTTAGACACAACTCGGCCGCTAAAAACGATCAAGCAATGGGGCTCCTAAGGTCGGGGAAGGCTCTAATACCAACTTGTAACACCCTCGATGCGACTATATCTCCCACGTGTCGAGGCACGACTTAGAGGCATAATCGCATTGAAGGCATATGTCGCAAGTTAGGCAATCTTGACAACATCCAATGTAATATATATATAAAAAAAGGGGAGATAACATAGTTGGCTTACACTCGCCACGTCAATCAAGTACATAAATAACATTACATCATCCAAACACTCATGGCCCGACTACGGCGCCAAATTAAAAGAGAGCCCAACATGCGACAATGGTCCCGTTCACCCCCAACTGGGCACCACTACTGATCATCGGGAAAGGAAACATAGTAACGTTGAGAGTCCTCCTCAAACTCCCACTTGAGCTCATACGCGTCTCCTGGAGCGGAATCATCAGGACCTGCATCTGGTGTAATAGTAATCTGTGAGCCACAGGGACTCAGCAATCTCGCACCCTCGCGATCAAGACTATTTAAGCTTATAGGTAAGGCAAGGTAAAATATGTGGAGCTGCAGCAAGCGACTAGCAAGTATGGTGGCTAACTTATTCGCAAAAGAGAGCGAGAAGAGGAGGAAGGGCGCGAGTGAGAAACTAGAGAGCAACCTGCGCAAACATTACTCCAACACCGTGTCCACTTCCCGGACTCCACCGAGAAGAGGCCATCACGGTAACACACTCGGTTGATTCATTTTAATTAAGTTAAGGTTCAAGTTATCTACAACCGGACATTAACAAATTCCCATCTGCCCATAACCGCGGGCACGGCTTTCGAAAGTTCAAATCCCTGTAGGGGAGTCCCAACTTAGCCCATGACAAGCTCTCACGGTCAACGAAGGAATAGACCTCCTCCCAGGACGTTCCGATCAGACTCGGTATCTCGGTTAATCAAGACACTTCGACAGGTTAAAACAAGACCAGCAACACCTCTCGAATGTGCCGACAAATCCCGATAGGAGCTGCACATATCTCTTTCTCAGGGCACACTCAGATTGTCCAAACTTCCGATAGGCCAGCCCAGAGTTGCCCCTGGTGGCCACCGGCGGCTGACAGTTTGGACCAACACTCAGAGGAGCACTGGCCCGGGGGGGGGGGTTAAATTAATGATGACCCTTGAGTCTGCAGAACCCAAGGGAAAGAAAAGTCTAGGTGGAAAATGGTAAAACCAAGGTTGGGCATTGCTGGAAAAGCTTTAATCAAGGCGAACTATCAAGGGGTTCCCATTATAACCCAACTGCGTAAGGAACGCAAAAATCCGGGAACATAACACCGATATGACGGAAACTAGGGCGGCAAGAGTGGAACAAAACACTAGGCGAGAGGCTGAGCCTTCCACCCTTTACCAAGTATATAGATGCATTAAGATAGCAAGATAATATAATGATATCCCAACAAGTAATTAAAGGTTCCAACAGGGAACGGCCTTCAATCTTCACCTGCAACTAGCAACGCTATAAGAGGGGCTGAGCAAAGCGGTAACATAGCCAATCAACGGTTTGCTAGGACAAAGGTGGGTTAGAGGTTTGACATGGCAATTTGGGAGGCTTGCAAGCAAATGGTAGGCATCGTAGCATTGGCATAGCAAAAGAGCGAGCAACCTAGCATAGCAAAGATAGTAGTGATTTCGAGGGTATGATCATCTTGCCTGCACAGTTGTCAGAGTTGACTGGAACCTCGAAAGAAAACTCAACGGGCTCCTCGTTAGCGAACTCGTCTCCCGGCTCTACCCTAACAAGATAAACAAGCAACAAGGATACAATCAACCACGTGCAAGACCAAGCAATATGATGCAATGATGATATGCTATGCGGAATGCAATGCGGGATGCAAAATGCAAGATATGACAGGAAATGCATGAACCTGGCCTCATCATGTAAATCCAAGTGTGCCACTGGAAAGATGAGATGGAATCGCTTGAAAACGATATAAAGAACGCCGGAATCAGAGTTACGTTTTGGAAATGGCAAGCGATTCAAATATGACACCGATCTGCGATTTACAGCAAGTAGGCATCTAAATGCAATGAGATGAACATGCTATAGCACCCAAACATGACAAGAAAATACATCGCAGGGATGCATACAAGATGCTTAACAAAAGTCTAGCTCTGAGCTACGGCCAATTCATCCATTAACAGGTTCAAACAAGCATGGCAAAAATGCATATGACAAACAGATCTCAGACTTCTCTGGAATTTCAGATCAGGTAGACCTCTTCGGAGCAACAAAACTACATGCTACAGGATCTGAACATGGCAAAGTAAAGCATGGCATGGAGCTACTCAAAGAGCTTAACAAAAGTCCATTAGTGACCTTGAGCCAAAAGGGATCAGAAAATACAATTGCAAGCACGTGAACATAGCAAAAACATAATCAGTTTTCAGACGTAGTGAAAACTGGAGCAAGCTGAGATATAACTCAAGTAGGCATGTTTACGAGCTTGATGCACTCACGACGGTGCAAGGCATGGCAAGACAAGCATACACCCATCAAGAAGGCACAAAATGCAAGGTAGACATGGCACGAACAATAGCATAGCATGCACGGGTCAACTACAACATCACCGGCAAAATTGCAAACAAGTTGACAATCTGCCCAGATTCACAAAGTAGCAAAAGTAGAGCTCGATTGACTCAAGCTAGGGTACTCCATAATTGCAAACAAAGACATGGATGGATAGAGCACTACAATATTAACAAAACATCCTTACTGATCATCCTCAAAAGAGGCACGGATCACTAGGAAACAACCTGAATATATGGCATCATGAGCTAAACAGATCCAGGACTTAGTGAAATTACTAAGTCCCTGAAAACAGAATTAGCAAGTGCACCACTTTGCAAGCTTGCACAAGTCACCATACACATCACAAAAATACATGGGTTGCACCTCAGAAAAGATGACAAAACCCTTAACAAAACACATGTAGAGCACCAGGGCATATCATGCACACATTAATCATGGAAAAAATGACAAAAACCTAAACGGATTACCAGATCTGACAATAATCTCAAGTAGCCCTCTTCTAACAGCATTTCGGGCATCAAGATGAACCCAAATGAAAATGATGCAATGGAATGAAATGATGTACTCTCTGAGATGAACATTTTGATATTCTATATGCATGAATCGCACATACGGATGCAAAGTTACGGGGTCATGAACATGTGCACTGGTACTGAAATTTCTGGGACTTGGACGAATTTGACCTAGGGTTTTTTGGATCTAGATCTCGCGCACGGAAATTGAGGAACTCCGGTGAGGAACTATAGTTGCCGGAGAGGAGAAGGTTGCCGGCGACGAGGGGAGGCCGGACGGCGGCGGCGGCTGTGGCGGGCGGCGCTGCGGAGGCGGCGGCGCCGGGCGGAGGCGGCTGCCTCCCGCGGGTCGACGACGCCGGCGATGGCGCACGGCGGCTCGGGCAGCCGGGGCTGGGGAAGACGGCGGAGCGCGGCGGAGGGCGTCGCCGGCTCGGGAGGAGATGGCGGCGGGGCGACGCGGGTGCGGGCGGCGGCGACTAGGCCCGTGGGGGCCCGCTACGGGCCTCGGCGGGCCGGGCGGCGGGGAGGCGCAGTGATGCGGTCCCGCGGCCACGTGGCGGCGCGCGATTCGCGGCGGCGGTGATGTCCGGCCCGGACGGACAATGTCCTGTGCGGCGCGGTGGATTTTTAGGGTTTCGGGGGGGAGAAAGATCCGGATTTGGAGGGGTGTTTAAATAGGCATAGAGGGAGCTAGGAGAGTCCAAATGAGGTGCGGTTTTCGGCCACGCGATCGTGATCGAACGATCTAGATGATGGAGCAGAGTTAGGTGGGTTTTGGGCCAAATTGGAGGGGTGTTGGGCTGCAAGACACACGAGGCCTTTTCAGTCCCTTGGTTAACCGTTGGAGTATCAAACGAAGTCCAAATGATACGAAACTTGACAGGCGGTCTACCGGTAGTAAACCAAGGCCGCTTGGCAAGTCTAGGTCCAATCCGGAAATGTTTAATCACCACACACGAAAGAAAGCTAGAAATGACCACCGGAGGAGAACGAAGCGCCGGAATGCAAAACGGACAACGGGGAAAATGCTCGAATGCATGAGACGAACACGTATGCAAATGCAATGCACATGATGACATGATAAGAGATGCATGAAAACGATAACAACACATGGAGACAAAGACACGAACCCGAGAAAATAAATATAACTTAACGCCGGAAACGGCAAGAGTTGGAGTACAAATTGGGAAAGTTACATCCAGGGTGTTACAAAGTCAGAGAAGGGGTAACCAACCCAGCGGTGATGCTACTCGTGAAGAAGGGGTAGAAGGTGCTACCAGATTCCTCAGGCTCGGAGGAGCTGGCACGGAGCACAGTCTTCCTCTTCTCGTCACCCTTCGCCATCATCAAGCGCACGGTGGCCAGGCTCTTCTCTATCATGCTCGGCGCCTCATGCGCGGGCTCGTACCAGGATGGCGAAGGGGTAGCCCATGATTTCTTAGGCGCCATTGACGACAAGCTCGAAGGTCTTGGTGGATCTGGAGTCTCTGGAAGTGAAGGGAAAGAAAGGGGATCTAGAGCAAGACAAAGGAAAGCAATGAAGGCAAATGTAGCCCGCGCCAGCCTATTGTTAGTCTGGCAGTTGCCGAGGCAGCATGGGGAAGTGGAGACGCCCACGTCCAATCAACCGCCACGCGTCAACCGAGGCCGCAGGCTGTTAGGTCTCGTGGCGCCCCGCACTTGCCCCTTGGCTTTGCCTCGAAGCCAAGTCCGAGCACGCCTTTGCCCCGAGGCCTACTGTCGGCGTTTTGGGAATGGGAGTCCCCAGACTTGCCTGCCTGCGGCCCACGGCGTGGCTCCACTAGCGGCCCTGTGTGGCTCATATTCACCAGCAAGCACTCAAGACCCTAGCGAGGGGCCAAGCCTCGTGATGCGGACGACACAAGAATTCCTCGGGGGCAGCCTCACCAGGCTGGCTCAGGAGGGCCAGAGATATCAAGGCAAGGGAGACCTCACGAGGTCCCCGTGATGTAAGCCATGATGACCAAGGCCAGGCGGGCACCAGGCGGGCGCCAGCGCGCGTAGTGTCCTCGTTTCCTCTTTGGTGCTAAAGAGGCAAGCTCAGGCGTGGAGTCCCGAGGCATCAAGCAAAGGTTTCCATATCGATGCAACAAGACCAAGACCAGCAGGACGGCAGGACATAGGTCACCGTGGAGCCCAAGACGGCGTCGCCACCAGAGCCTTTAGTAGGCGAAGACTACTCTTGTCAGGATAACTTGTACTAGATGTCCCCCTTCAAACTTGGCCGTTGTGAGATCCCTTCCCACTCAATATTTGGGAAGAGGACCAGGGCCTCTATAAATAGGACTAGCCACCACCTTAGTCATATAGAACTGTAACACACTTGATGCGGCTATATCTCCCACGTGTCGAAGCACGACTTAGAGACATAACCGCATTGAAAGCAATGTCGCAAGTGAGGTAATCTTCACACAACCCATGTAATACATAAGGGAAAGAGATACATAGTTGGCTTACAATCGCCACTTCACACAATACAAGAATAAAGCATTACATCATCCAGATACAATCAAGGTCCGACAACGGAACCAAAATAAAAGAAGACTACCCGAAATGCTACACAAATCCCTGATCGTCCCAACTGGGCTCCACTACTGATCAACTGGAAATGGAAACAACATATCGAACACGATCTCCATTGAGCTCCTCCTTGAGCTTGGTTGCTTCACCTACTCGGTAACATCGGCACCTGCAAACTGGTTTTGGAAGTATCTGTGAGTCACGGGGATTCAGTAATCTCACACCCTCGTGATCAAGACTATTTAAGCTTATAGGAAGGGTAAAAAGTATGAGGTGGAGCTGCAGCAAGCGACTAGCATATATAGGAAGGGTAAAAATCACGGTCAAACAACTATGATCAAGAAGTGATCCTAGAACAACCTACGTCAAGCATTACTCCAACACCGTGTTCACTTCTTGGACTCCGCCAGAAAGAGACGATCACGGTTACACACGCAGTTGATATATTTTAATTAAGGTCAACTTCAGGTTTTCTACAATTGGACATTAACAAATTCCCATCTTCCCATAACCGCGGGCACGACTTTCTAAAGTTCAAATCCCTGCAGGGGTGTCCCAACTTAGCCCATCACAAGCTCTCACGGTCAACGAAGGATATTCCTTCTAGCGGGAAGACCCGATCAGGCTCGGAATCCCGGTTACAAGACATTTCGACAATGGTAAAACAAGACCAGCAAAGCCACCCAGATGTGCCGACAAATCCTGATAGGAGCTGCACATATCTCGTTCTCAGGGCACACAGGATGCGCCAGACGTCTGGTAAGCCAGCCCAGAGTTGCCCCTGGTAGCCTCGGACATCGCTCAGTTGGACCAACACTTAGAGAAGCACTGGCCCGGGGGGGTTAAAATAAGATGACCCTTGAGCCAGCCGACTCAAGGGAAAGAAAAGGCTAGGTGGCAGATGGTAAAATCAATGTTGGGCCTTGCTGGAGGAGTTTTATTCAAGGCGAACTGTCAAGGGGTTCCCATTATAACCCAACTGCGTGAGGAACGCAAAATCCGGGAACATAACACCGATATGACGGAAACAAGGGCGGCAAGAGTGGAACAAAACACCAGGCATAAGGCTGAGCGTTCCACCCTTTACCAAGTATATAGATGCATTAATTAAATAAGATATATTGTGATATCCCAACAATATATCCATGTTCCAAACATGGAACAAGCTCCCATCTTCACCTGAAACTAACAACACTATAAGAGGGGCTGAGCAAAGCGGTAACATAGCCAAACAACGGTTTGCTAGGATAAGGTGGGTTAGAGGCTTGGTTCAACAATATGGGAGGCATGATAAGCAAGTGGTAGGTATCGTAGCATAGGCATAGGAAAAGAGCGAGCAACTAGCAAGTAAAGATAGAAGTGATTTCGAGGGTATGGTCATCTTGCCTGAGATCCCACAAGGAAGAAGAACGAGTCCATGAAGAACACAAACGGACGTAGCCAACGAATCCTCACAAACGCAACGTTACCGGAATACTGAGAATAAGTACACCGGAAAGAAAGCAAACAACATAGTAAAACATCATCACATAAGCATGGAACGATGCACAAACAAGTATGATGCATGTCCGGTTTAATGAAGCATGGCATGGCAAAGTGCACAAGCAACCCTACAAATTAAGTGGAGCTCAATATGCAACGGAGTTGCATATTGAAGAAAACACCACATGACTTATTTAGTTCTCTTTCATTTAGGTACCCAACAAGATTAAATGTTTTTAGAATGGAAAGAGGTGAAGCACGACAAAACTACCTATCTAGGCAAGTTTAAATGAGGCCGGAAACAACGAACAACAAGTCCGGAAACTTCTCATGTGCATAATAATGAATTAGGTAATGTTTTGCCCTAAACACAATTTTAGATTTATTAAGCATGCAAGATTATGCCACCATGTTAAACTAGGCATTTTTCTACCCCAAAAGCATATAAAATTTATTAAAATCCGAGTTACGGTTATTTAGTTATGAATTAAACCATTTTAGCATGGCATATGGACAAAGTTACACAAACATCATTTGAAACATTTCAAACATGCATGAAAGTTGCATATTATTAAACTATTTGAAATTCTAAGCAAGTTTCATATATAATTTATTTAGATCCGATGCACGGTTAATTAGTTATTAGATGCATGAAGTCTAGGTTTTTTTTTGTAAAACAGGCGTCTCCGGATAAAAGACAAACTCGCAGATCTGAAAAAAATAGACTGGGCCGAATCTGCTGGGACTGGGCTGCTCACATTGGGCCTCATGGGCCTGCTTGTGGAGAGGTTGGGCGCCTCTGGGGAGGCAGGCTGGCGTTGGAGCTGGGCCAGGCCCAGATGGAGCTCAAGGAGGAGGCGCTGGGCAACGCGACTTGCGGCCACACGCAGAGGAGGCCGCTCGAGGCGAGGCGGCTGGATTGAATGAACACTTGGGGGAGGCGCGGTCAACGAGTGCAGGCGAGGCGAGTGTTCGGCGGCGCTCCTCCGCGCGGAGCGGGACGACGACGATGGCTGGGCGTGTCTCCGGCGGAGGAGGGAGGCGGATCCCATCGGGGATGGATGGATCCCGCCGGATCCGTCGTCGGAGCAGGGTGGCAGTAGGGAGCCAACGAAGAACTCCATGGCGGTGGCGGCGAGGAGCACTGCAGGGGAGAGGAGAGAGGTTAGGGTGAGGCAGGGAGATGTAGAGGAGGGGCGGTGGAGCTGGCCTGAGGCTCGGCAGCGGCGGACCCAACCGGCGGTGGCGGAGCGACGGTGCTGTCAAGCACACGGGACGGCGGCTCGGGATCGAGGAACGGAGCGCGATGGTTGGTCGGGCACGGAAATAGAGGAGATACAGTGGGGCGACGGCGGCTAGGAGGATCCCTAGGAAAAAGGGGTTAGGTTCAAAATGGACTAGGGGTAGACTAAATATATACATCACGGATTAGGTTAGGGGCTATCTCGACCCTACGATCGCAAACAGACGATCGCGGATAAAATAGCTAGGGAGTCCAAATAACAAAACAGAGACGTTTTGTAGATGTTTGGGGATGATCCGGATACAACGGTAGCGACAGCCCGGGTCGGGTGTGGGACAACTTTTGGACGCGCGCGAGGGGCCAATTCACTGTACAAAGAGGGGTAGGCATGGGCCTAGGTGGACTGTGGAGAGCGGGTTGGTCTGAGAGAAGAGGGGAGAGAAACAGCCCGGCATGGTTTTCGGTGACCGAAAACGTCCGACGTTAGGCCGGCTATATTGCCGCTATAGTTATCCGTTGGGGCATCAAAAGATCTCCGAAAGCGATGAAACTTGACAGGCGGTCTATCTACACTATATTAAGACCACACATCAACTCTCATTCCATTCGGAGAACATTTCGTGGCCACTAATAAAATACTATTTCGGACATGCCGCGGGCGCGTGCAAGTGTGTCTGGGCTCAGAACGGACAACGGATGGCACTAGGGGAACCCGGACGGATGCAGGTTTTGAAAACATGATGACATGATGAAATGCAACACGCAAGCAAATGACATGGCAACGCCGGCGAATAACTGGAAGACACCTGGCGCAACGGTCTCGGGGCATCACGACACTCCACCACTACGAGAGGATCTCGTCCTGAGATCTAGAATGGCACCGGAGGGGAAAACAGAAGGGAAAGAGAAGAGGTAAAGCTAAGTTGCTTCTTTGGCAAATGAGTGAAACCAAGAACCTTGAAAAGGTTAAGCCATTTCGAGAAAAGAATACAATGGAGATGAACGAAGTTGAAAGCACTCCGTTAAGAAAGAGGAAAAGAAAGAACCGATTTTGGTAGCACTTCGGTTGAAAAAGAGAATGAAATACTTGATAAAATGAAAGAGCTTGAGCAAAAGGACACAACACAACGGTTAAATGGATAAACCAAGAAAAGAACACGATCCTGACACGACGGAAAGATGGGTGGAAGAGAGCAACATCACAATGCCTCCAGAACAAAAGTAAGAATGGAATGGAATGAACGAAGGGAAACAAGATCTTGAGGGAGCACGCTTACAACAAATGCTATAACGGATTTGTTGGAAAACCAACAACGAAAATAATAAGCTTGATATGGTCTTATGGAATATATCTCAAATATATGAGGTGACAACCTGCCACTCACGGGAAAAAGAATTGGGTTGATAAGAACAAGGAGACGAGAAACTTATCTCACCGGAAGGATAAATGAAGAACTTGGATCATTTATAAGCACCATAATTAGCAACAATCCTTAGGGAAGGCTTTAGGTGAAATATAACCCAAGATAACTCCAATTATGAGATTGATGGATTTAAAATAACTCACTCTTGACAACATGTGAATCATGAAACATGAACTCAAATTATCAACAATGATATAATACCACCTCTATTGATACGGAAGGAAGAATTGCACTCCGGATTGCAAGATGAAGAATACTTGAGCTCCTTAGAAAAGAATCTCGATGACAACTTCGAGAAGGAAATAAATCCTTGATGCACCAACATGTAGAACCTTCATGAAGAACTCCGGTAACAAGTGGATAACGAAAAGAAAGAGAAGTTGAAAACACAAGGTGAAACCTTGCGATGATTGGATGAAGCTCTACGACGAGATAAGTTGAAACTTGGAACTCCGGAAAAGAAAAGATGAACAAATGGAAACAAGAATTTGCTGAGCCTCCGGAATAGGGAATTAATCACTCGATGAAACAAGAATAAGAATTACATTATGCTTATCCTTCACCAATTTAAATTGATGACAATCAATGGATTTGGCATATTACCAATTCTCGTAGAAAAGATTAAGATAGATATCTCGCCAACTTGAGAATACCTTCAACGAAACACCGGTGGAATTGAAACAACGAATGAATTGACATGATAACAAGGTAAGAAGAATCTTGAACAAACCACCGTAAGAATTGAAAATGAACAAAGAAGAAAAATAAAGAAGCACCAGGAAGAATTTGAGAACAAATGAAGATACTTGAGGGGAATTTAGATAAAAGAGAACGAAGAGATCACAAACTGATTAGAGAATATTAAATGATGCACCAGTTAGATTAGAGAATAATAGCTGAAAGTTGCGAATGAATAAACCTGAATTGATGGACTCTGGATAATCAAACTGAGAAGACTCTTGAATTACTCCGGATGGGTGAAAAGAAATTCTCACAACCGAAACAATTATGGGAGGATGGCAGAGAATGGGGCAAGATTTAAAAGAAACTCTTCTTCGGCCTTCAAAATCTGAGAATGACGATGAGAAACACCACTGAGAATTGTTGAGATAGTCTGGAATGACGAATTTAAAGGTTGAGCCAACGGTGATAAGAATTTGACAGATCTTGGAGAAAAGCATTAGACTGATGATAACTCATTCTTACGTCAAACTTGAAAAGAATTTGGGAGTAGCTCCGGGAAAATAAGAAGAGTCAGGTAAAATCCTTGGAAAATATCTTTGGGTTAGGGCCCACTAAAAAGAAACACCATTGAACGATTTAAGAGAGAAAGCATCGGTTGAATTAAATGGTTTGAATTTGGTAACCACCTCGAAAGAGCTTGAACGAATGCAGAGTGGAAACACGAATCTTCGAGAAATCTTAAGCACTCCGGAACAAATGTAAAGCGGGAGGTGAATGATTAAGAGGTGCACCGGTAAGAGGTGGTATTTGAAATGAGGAAAGAATATGATCAATGAAGCTTGAATTGGTTTCACCAGAGAAGAAAAGGAATGAAGAGTGACGAACTTGAAGCTCCGTTAGAATATTCATGAGAATTAACGGATAAGGATATTGACGGAAAAGGAATGAAAAGGCCTTGCATCAATAAGATGGATACTCGATTAAGAAATCTGAATCCTTGGAGAAAAACAAAGGGAGGGAGCGCGGGAAAACAAAGGCAGCTTGGGACGAATGAAATGAACACCGTTGAGAAGAACTCATACTTGATATTGCGGATGTTGCAATGATCAGATCCACTAGAAGAGAAGCACACCGGTTAAAAAGGATTGGCATGACAAACTCGATGATCGAGAAGGATTAGTGTTCACATCGGGGTATCAGAACACCGCTTAGGAAAAGGTATGGAATCAACATTTGACTTCGAAGCAACTTGAATACCACAACTCAAAACAAAACAAAGGATTGGCTTGCAGAATAAGCCGGAACAAACATATGATAGAGATTTCGTCCGAAGTATTCGTGGTGGGGCCTACACGGGCTCGATCGACAACACCATCATGTACAAGGCAGTGCACATGACACACGAAGCGTCACCGAGTCGGCATAGCCAAGGATTCTTTAAGACACAACGAGACCACTGTAAAACCAACCGTGAATAGGCGGACCACTAGACGTCGAACCCCAATTTCATATCATACATCTGTCGGAAAGATATCCTAAGAGCTACTTGAATTCCCATTTACAAACTCCTGAAACTTTCCGGTTATGCAATTAGGTGTTGGGGTCACAGGGGAAGCATAATATCTCACCCAAAACTAGCAAATCCTATATCCAGCTGTATCCATCCTTCAACACATAACCAAGAAACCTTCGGAAATCGTCCGTTATATGAGTTATGGCAATACTCCCAAACTCCCGCCCCAGTACTGGGTGGCGGCGAGGTTATCTCACCAACAACTACATAAAAGAGATTTTCGATGTCGGCGAAACTAAACTCAGGTATTCCAGAACTGCAACGATAAAATTGTGACAACAACACCTCGGAGCTCAACTCCCCGGGACACTTCCACATCCCCTAAATGTTAGGAGGCACCAAGAACAATGTTCTCGTCACAAAACCATTGGAATGATTCCAAGATACCCGTGTGATCCTAAATTTTTTTTAGTGAAATTTGAGAAGAGAAGAGTCAAAACTCTACGTCAGGATGCCTTACCAAAGCGATGAACGGACTGGGGAGTAAAAAGAATCCCTAACTCTCCGATATATATAATCATAAATGACTCAAAACATTTTTCTAGACTCAAGCACGCCAGCGATTCGATCAAGCAGGGGGCTCCTAAGGTCGGGGAAGGCTCTTATTACCAACTTGTAACGCCCTCGATGCGGCTATATCTCCCATGTGTCGAAGCACGACTTAGAGGCATAACCGCATTGAAAGCAATGTCGCAAGTGAGGTAATCTTCACACAACCCATGTAATACATAAGGGAAAGAGATACATAGTTGGCTTACAATCGCCACTTCACACAATACAGGAATAAAGCATTACATCATCCAGATACAATCAAGGTCCGACTACGGACCCAAAATAATAGAAGACTACCCCAAATGATACACAGATCCCCGATCATCCCAACTGGGCTCCACTACTGATCAACTGGAAATGGAAACAACATATCGAACACGATCTCCATCGAGCTCCTCCTTGAGCTTGGTTGTGTCACCTGCTCGATAACATCGGCACCTGCAAACTGGTTTTGGAAGTATCTGTGAGTCACAAGGACTCAACAATCTCACACCCTCGCGATCAAGTCTATTT